>NC_092172.1:50186359-50226359 GCF_045791955.1 Oncorhynchus clarkii lewisi | reverse complement strand
AATGAGGACTACATACCCCTGTATGTAGTCTCTATTGTTATTTTACTGTAACAAAGTCTCTCTATTGTTATTTTACTGTAATAAAGTATCTCTATTGTTATTTTACTGTAATAAAGTATCTATATTGTTATTTTACTGTAACAAAGTCTCTATTGTTATTTTACTGTAACAAAGTCTCTCTATGGTTATTTTACTGTAATAAAGTCTATTGTTATTTTACTGCTCTTTAATTACTTGTAACTTTTATTTCTTATCTGTATTTTTTTTACACAGTATTGTTGGTTAAACATTTCACTGTAAAGTCTACTACACCTGTTGTATTCAGCATTTCACTGTGAGGTCTACTACACCTGTTGTATTCAGCATTTCACTGTGAGGTCTACTACACCTGTTGTATTCATCATTTCACTGTGAGGTTTACTACACCTGTTGTATTCATCATTTCACTGTAAGGTCTACTACACCTGTTGTATTCATCATTTCACTGTGAGGTCTACTACACCTGTTGTATTCATCATTTCACTGTGAGGTCTACTACACCTGTTGTATTCAGCATTTCACTGTAAGGTCTACTACACCTGTTGTATTCAGCATTTCACTGTAAGGTCTACTACACCTGTTGTATTCAGCATTTCACTGTAAGGTCTACTACACCTGTTGTATTCAGTATTTCACTGTGAGGTCTACTACACCTGTTGTATTCATCATTTCACTGTGAGGTATACTACACCTGTTGTATTCAGCATTTCACTGTAAGGTTTACTACACCTGTTGTATTCATCATTTCACTGTAAGGTCTACTACACCTGTTGTATTCAGCATTTTACTGTGAGGTCTACTACACCTGTTGTATTCAGCATTTCACTGTAAGGTCTACTACACCTGTTGTATTCAGCATTTCACTGTAAGGTCTACTACACCTGTTGTATTCATAATTTCACTGTGAGGTCTACTACACCTGTTGTATTCATCATTTCACTGTGAGGTCTACTACACCTGTTGTATTCAGCATTTCACTGTAAGGTCTACTACACCTGTTGTATTCAGCATTTCACTGTAAGGTCTACTATACCTGTTGTATTCAGCATTTCACTGTAAGGTCTACTACACCTGTTGTATTCAGCATTTCACTGTAAGGTCTACTACACCTGTTGTATTCAGCATTTCACTGTAAGGTCTACCTACACCTGTTGTATTCAGCATTTCACTGTAAGGTCTACTACACCTGTTGTATTCAGTATTTCACTGTAAGGTCTACTACACCTGTTGTAGTCAGCATTTCACTGTAAGGTCTACCTACACCTGTTGTATTCAGCATTTCACTGTAAGGTCTACTACACCTGTTGTATTCAGTATTTCACTGTAAGGTCTACTACACCTGTTGTAGTCAGCATTTCACTGTAAGGTCTACTACACGTGTGACAAATACAAATTTGATTTGATTTTTCCTGCTTCATAGAACCTACTACCCAAAGAAGCCTGTTCTAATTAAACTAGATCAAACTATATTTAAATCCCATGAATCTGTGTGGGGGGGAGGGGGGAGACGAAGCAGAGTCATTGATTTTTCTAGAGCACTACTTCTACCCAGGGTCCCCCCCTCTATAGGGAGACTTACTCTAGCAGAGCGTGTGATGGAGGGGATCTCGGAGTAGACGTCTGAGGTGTCGGTGTAGTTGTCCACCAGGAAGTTGCAGGTGTGATGAAGCAGAGACTGTCTGTGGACCGTATCCTTCACCTCAGTTACCTTCTCCAAGTAGTTCAGCTCAAAACCTTTAGCCTGCAGAGAGACAGAGAGGGGGGGACAGAGAGGAGGGGGACAGAGAGACAGAGAGAGGGACAGAGAGAGGGGGCAGAGAGAGAGAGAGAGAGAGGGACAGAGAGAGGGGAACAGAGAGACAGAGAGAGGGACAGAGAGAGGGGGACCGAGAGAGGGGGACCGAGAGAGGGGGACCGAGAGAGAGAGAGAGACAGAGAGAGAGAGAGAGAGAGACATAGACAGAGAGAGACATAGACAGAGAGAGAGAGACAGAGAGAGGGAGAGAGACAGAGAGAGAGAGAGACAAAGAGAGAGAGACACAGAGAGACACAGAGAGACACAGAGAGACAGAGCGACACAGAGAGACACAGAGAGACACAGAGAGACACAGAGAGAGAGAGAGAGACACGTACAGACAGAAAATCAGACAGAGAGGCAGGCAGGTGATATGACAGTAAACTACATTAGAGTAAAAACTACAGCAATCACCCATCTACCAATAAACAGTAAATAAACCCTACTGAACTGTTTCCTGCTTCCTGCTTTAGGATAAACATCTTCTCATCAGCTCAACCAACTCCTAGTGAAGCCAGACAGGTGATGTGTACCAAGACATTAAGCCCTCTGCTCCAGACAGGTGATGTGTACCAAGACATTAAGCTCTCTGCTCCAGACAGCACGTAGTTCACCTATTATCAGTTGGTTCAATCTAATCCCTTCAGTCATTGGAATCGTTTTTAGAAAAAAGGGTTTTAAAACTTTTACAATGTTTACAATCCAACAGATATTGACAGAATTATAAGCAAATCAAATTGGTACAGACACATACTGTGTTGAGGAGTTGAGGGATTTCGGTGGGAATTGAAGTATTGAATTTATAGTCAAATATAAAAAAAGATGCGCTCATATATACATTTTATTGTATCAGGTATATTTTTGTATATTTTGTGTTGAAATAAAGAAAATAATTTGTGCCTCATTTGCATAAATACACCAGGTGTATTTGATTTAATTCTGTTTTTTGCACCCCCCTCAAACACAGGAAGTAGATGTTTTTTGCACCCCCCTCAAACACAGGAAGTAGATGTTTTTTGCACCCCCCTCAAACACAGGAAGTAGATGTTTTTTGCACCCCCCTCAAACACAGGAAGTAGATGTTTTTTGCACCCCCCTCAAACACAGGAAGTAGATGTTTTTTTGCACCCCCCTCAAACACAGGAAGTAGATGTTTTTTTGCACCCCCCTCAAACACAGGAAGTAGATGTTTTTTTGCACCCCCCTCAAACACAGGAAGTAGATGTCTGAAAAAGACAGCTCCTCAGGTGGGCGGGTTCATGCACGCTGCTAGTCCACTTGAGGTGATATTTTTACATTGTTGTACGATACAGGGCCTTTACAGTCCTAATGCCCTATACAGCCCTATGGGCCCTGGTCAACAGTAGTGCACTATACAGCCCTATGGGCCCTGGTCAACAGTAGTGCCCTATACAGCCCTATGGGCCCTGGTCAACAGTAGTGCACTATACAGCCCTATGGGCCCTGGTCAACAGTAGTGCACTATACAGCCCTATGGGCCCTGGTCAACAGTAGTGCCCTATACAGCCCTATGGGCCCTGGTCAACAGTAGTGCCCTATTCAGCCCTATGGGCCCTGGTCAACAGTAGTGCCCTATACAGCCCTATGGGCCTTGGTCAACAGTAGTGCACTATACAGCCCTATGGGCCCTGGTCAACAGTAGTGCCCTATACAGGAAACAGGGTTTGGGACGCAGACAGGAAGAACACACTTACACTGGTACTGTTGAGGAAGTTTCCAATGGCCAAAAGCGTTGCTAGGATACGCTTAAAGGTTTTGTTTTTGGCGAGCTGCTCCATGCCTAGTTTCAGGTCGAAGAGAGGCTCCGCTATCTCCTGTACAGAGACGAAGAGAGGAACAACATTCAGGGGGGGAGAGAGGCTCAGCTATCTCCTGTACAGAGACGAAGAGATGAACAACATTCAGGGGGAAGAGAGGCTCAGCTATCTCCTGTACAGAGACGAAGAGAGGAACAGCTATCTCCTGTACAGAGACAAAGAGAGGGACGACATTCAGGGGGGAAGAGAGGCTCAGCTATCTCCTGTACAGAGACGAAGAGAGGAACAACATTCAGGGGAGGAGAGAGGCTCAGCTATCTCCTGTACAGAGACGATGAGAGGAACAACATTCAGGGGGGGAGAGAGGCTCAGCTATCTCCTGTACAGAGACGAAGAGAGGAACAGCTATCTCCTGTACAGAGACGAAGAGAGGAACAACATTCAGGGGGGAAGAGAGGCTCAGCTATCTCCTGTACAGAGACGAAGAGAGGGACGACATTCAGGGAGGAAGAGAGGCTCAGCTATCTCCTGTACAGAGACGAAGAGAGGAACAACATTCAGGGGGGGAGAGAGGCTCAGCTATCTCCTGTACAGAGACGAAGAGAGGAACAACATTTAGGGGGAGAGAGGCTCAGCTATCTCCTGTACAGAGACGAAGAGAGGCTCAGCTATCTCCTGTACAGAGACGAAGAGAGGCTCAGCTATCTCCTGTTCAGAGACGAAGAGAGGCTCAGCTATCTCCTGTACAGAGACGAAGAGAGGAACAACATTCAGGGGGGGAGAGAGGCTCAGCTATCTCCTGTACAGAGACGAAGAGATGAACAACATTCAGGGGGAAGAGAGGCTCAGCTATCTCCTGTACAGAGACGAAGAGAGGGACGACATTCAGGGGGGAGAGAGGCTCAGCTATCTCCTGTACAGAGACGAAGAGAGGAACAACATTCAGGGGGAAGAGAGGCTCAGCTATCTCCTGTACAGAGACGAAGAGATGAACAACATTCAGGGGGAAGAGAGGCTCAGCTATCTCCTGTACAGAGACGAAGAGAGGGACGACATTCAGGGGGGAGAGAGGCTCAGCTATCTCCTGTACAGAGACGAAGAGAGGAACAACATTCAGGGGGAAGAGAGGCTCAGCTATCTCCTGTACAGAGACGAAGAGAGGAACAACATTCAGGGGGAAACAAACTGCATGAAACAGGCTAAAACAGGCAGTCAGTGAGGAGTCACAGGCCACTGCAGAGGTGTGTGTGTGTGTGTGTGCGTGCGTGCGTGCGTGCGTGCGTGCGTGCGTGCGTCAGAACAGAATCTGCCGATCCTGGGCAGACCGTTCATATTCTCTCTCCTCATCCCACCCATAACCCACGAGGACAATATTCAGCTGTTGTTGAGCTGCCTGTCTGACACACTGACTAACGCTGTTCTCCTGGGGAGGTGTTGGATACTCGTGGTTCCTACAGCACATGATGACAGATGACAGGAGGAGCGTGAAGATGATGTACAGCTGTGTAGAGACGAGCAGAACACTAGCCTGGTCCTAGATCAGTTTCTGCAGGAGAACTATTCCATAATGAGACTAGCAGAACACTAGCCTGGTCCTAGATCAGTTTCTGCAGGAGGCACGAGGACTATTCCATAATGAGAGCAGAACAGACTGCAATCCAAGGCTCGAAGCCCCCCCCCCCCCCCCCCGATCCTACCTTCTCCAGGGTTTCATAGTTGAGTTTGAAGGCCCAGAGCTGTAGCCGAGCGCTGAGGCCACTGATGGAGGACAGGGTGAGGAGGAACTGTTCTGCTGAGCCCAGGGGGACGTCCGGGTTGGCCAGCTGAGCCTCCTGGATCTTCTGTTTCTCCTCCTCCGAAGGAGTCATCGTCAGGATTTTCTACAAGACAACAGATGACTGGAGTTAGAGGAGGAGGCATGGTGTTTCTAGAGGGGGAAGAGAGAGAGGGGGATGACAAACAGAGGACTGGAGGCATGGTGTTTCTAGAGGGGGAAGAGAGAGAGGGGGATGACTGGAACAGAGGACTAGAGGCATGGTGTTTCTAGAGTGAGAAGAGAGAGAGGGGGATGACTGGAACAGAGGACTAGAGGCATGGTGTTTCTAGAGGGAGAAGAGAGAGAGGGATGACTGGAACAGAGGACTAGAGGCATGGTGTTTCTAGAGGGAGAAGAGAGAGAGGGGGATGACTAGAACAGAGGACTAGAGGCATGGTGTTTCTAGAGGGAGAAGAGAGAGAGGGATGACTGGAACAGAGGATTAGAGGCATGGTGTTTCTAGAGGGAGAAGAGAGAGAGAGGGGGATGACTGGAACAGAGGACTAGAGACATGGTGTTTCTAGAGGGAGAAGAGAGAGAGAGGGGGATGACTGGAACAGAGGACTGGAGGCATGGTGTTTCTAGAGGGAAAAGAGAGAGGGATGACTGGAGCAGAGGACTAGAGGCATGGTGTTTCTAGAGGGAGAAGAGAGAGAGAGATGACTGGAACAGAGGACTAGAGGCATGGTGTTTCTAGAGGGAGAAGAGAGAGAGGGATGACGAACAGAGGACTGGAGGCATGGTGTTTCTAGAGGGAGAAGAGAGAGGGGGATGACTGGAACAGAGGACTGGAGGCATGGTGTTTCTAGAGGGAGAAGAGAGAGAGAGGGATGACTGGAACAGAGGACTAGAGGCATGGTGTTTCTAGAGGGAGAAGAGAGAGAGAGGGATGACTGGAACAGAGGACTAGAGGCATGGTGTTTCTAGAGGGAGAAGAGAGAGACAGGGGGATGACTAGAACAGAGGACTAGAGGCATGGTGTTTCTAGAGGGAGAAGAGAGAGGGGGGTGACTGGAACAGAGGACTGGAGGCATGGTGTTTCTAGAGGGAGAAGAGAGAGAGAGGGATGACTGGAACAGAGGACTAGAGGCATGGTGTTTCTAGAGGGAGAAGAGAGAGAGAGGGATGACTGGAACAGAGGACTAGAGGCATGGTGTTTCTAGAGGGAGAAGAGAGAGACAGGGGGATGACTGGAACAGAGGACTAGAGGCATGGTGTTTCTAGAGGGAGAAGAGAGAGACAGGGGGATGACTAGAACAGAGGACTAGAGGCATGGTGTTTCTAGAGGGAGAAGAGAGAGAGGGGGATGACTGGAACAGAGGACTAGAGGCATGATGTTTCTAGAGTGAGAAGAGAGAGAGAGGGATGACTGGAACAGAGGACTAGAGGCATGGTGTTTCTAGAGGGAGAAGAGAGAGAGGGGGATGACTGGAACAGAGGACTAGAGGCATGGTGTTTCTAGAGGGAGAAGAGAGAGAGGGGGATGACTGGAACAGAGGACTAGAGGCATGGTGTTTCTAGAGTGAGAAGAGAGAGGGGGGTGACTGGAACAGAGGACTAGAGGCATGGTGTTTCTAGAGGGAGAAGAGAGACAGGGGGATGACTGGAACAGAGGACTGGAGGCATGGATTTGTACCACAGTGAAAGGAAAATCAGAGGACTAAGAAAGTGTGAGTAGTAGACATGTTGTTATAACACAAAAGAAGGTGCTAACAGAGAGATGTTCAGGTATACATCGTTGACAGTAAACATTAATTCAACCACACTAGAGAAATAGTGTACTTCTCCTCCTGAACCCTTCGCAGGTCACCGATGTTCAATGTCTGAGTGCACTGGTCCTGGTGTAAACAGCACCTACAGATCCTATTCAACAGTGATTCTAAATGGTAACAGCGCCACCTGGTGGTAGAAAGACAGTATCACCTCGATGCCCTCCTTGTTGATGGCGAACTCGTCAAAGTTGAGGATGGCGGTCTTGATGACGTGGACAGCTGGTAGTACAGTCATGCCGATGTTGATGCTGTTACTCCTCTTAGAGTCCAACACCAGAATCTCTGCTTTCTTCACTTCTGATCCTTTCTGCAGGGACAAACAACATAGAAAAGATTCAATTCACCGGTCAATTCACCAGTCAAGCCACCAGTCAAGTCACCAGTCAAGTCACCGGTCAAGTCACCGGTCAAGTCACCGGTCAAGTCACCGGTCAAGTCACCGGTCAAGTCACCAGTCAAGTCACCAGTCAAGTCACCAGTCAAGTCACCAGTCAAGTCACCAGTCAAGTCACCAGTCAAGTCACCAGTCAAGTCACCAGTCAAGTCACCAGTCAAGTCACCAGTCAAGTCACCAGTCAAGTCACCAGTCAAGTCACCAGTCAAGTCACCAGTCAAGTCACCAGTCAAGTCACCAGTCAAGTCACCAGTCATTTCACCAACAGAGATAACTGTTAATATTGATTTTACTTAATTCCTGGTTTGAATACTTGAGACAGCTTAACATAGTTTACACAGACAGTCCAATTTACATCTTTTGCCAATTATCTGATATTTTCCTTCATGTGTAAACAGCAACAAAAACACATGGAATCTGATCTTTTGATTTCCGAGCTGATGTAATGCCTCACCTTTAGAGCCACGGGTAGCTCCTTGGCCTTGGACTCAAACAGGTGTTCCAGCTTGGCCGTATCCACGGTGACCTTATCCAGGGACGCCCACACCGTCCCGCGTCCGAATTTACACTTCCTGGGACTGTCTGACTGTTTGAGTTCCTTCCAAAACAACTTGACCGTCTTCCTCTTCTTGGCAAAGGCCGGGTCTGGAGTCTGGGAGGAGGAGGAGGAGGAAGGGGGAGCTCCAGGAGGAGGTGGTGGAGGAGGGGAGCAGAGACCTCCACCCGGTGGGGGAGGAGGTGGAGGAGGGATACTCATAAACGGAGCCCCGGGGGGAGGAGGAGGAGGAGGAGGAGCGGACGCTAGTCCAGGAATAGGTGGAGGAGGAGGTGGGATGCCACCACCACCACCGGGCCGACCAACACCCACGTCGAAGACGTCCACGTCCAGGACATCTATGTCCTCCTCCTCCATGAGGTCGGAGAAGTCCAGGTCTTTAATCTTCAGGGCTTTGGAGCTGGGTTGGAGCTGGTCCCAGGCGTCCGTCTGTCTGTCCCTGGCCAGTGGGGTCATCTGGGTTTTCTCCAGGTTTCGGGAGTGGGTCTCTGCGTCGATGCTGTACTGCGGCCGGACACGCCTGTGCTGCTGCTCCTCTGCCAGCCTGGCCCGCGCCGCCTGGGCACTGCCACCCAGACCCTGCAGCTCTGCCCTCCTGGAACTGCTGTCCTCGCTGGGTAGAGGCTGGGCCTGCTGGGCCTGGGGGAATGGATCAGTAATGCATTTCAATTCAAATAAACACAATGCTGTTTTTTAATTCCCCCCGATATAGATCAGTCTGTATGTGTTAATCTCTAACTCTGCTATAGATCAGTCAGCATGTGTTAATCTCTAACTCTGCTATAGATCAGTCAGCATGTGTTCATCTGTGTAACTCTGCTATAGATCAGTCAGCATGTGTTCATCTCTAACTCTGCTATAGATCAGTCAGCATGTGTTCAGCTGTGTAACTCTGCTATAGATCAGTCAGCATGTGTTCATCTCTAACTCTGCTATAGATCAGTCAGCATGTGTTCATCTCTAACTCTGCTATAGATCAGTCAGCATGTGTTCATCTCTAACTCTGCTATAGATCAGTCAGCATGTGTTCAGCTGTGTAACTCTGCTATAGATCAGTCAGCATGTGTTCAGCTGTGTAACTCTGCTATAGATCAGTCAGCATGTGTTCAGCTCTAACTCTGCTATTGATCAGTCAGCATGTGTTCAGCTGTGTAACTCTGCTATTGATCAGTCAGCATGTGTTCAGCTCTAACTCTGCTATTGATCAGTCAGCATGTGTTCAGCTGTGTAACTCTGCTATTGATCAGTCAGCATGTGTTCAGCTGTGTAACTCTGCTATAGATCAGTCTGTATGTGTTCAGCTCTAACTCTGCTATAGATCAGTCAGCATGTGTTAATCTCTAACTCTGCTATAGATCAGTCAGCATGTGTTCAGCTGTGTAACTCTGCTATAGATCAGTCAGCATGTGTTCATCTCTAACTCTGCTATAGATCAGTCAGCATGTGTTCATCTCTAACTCTGCTATAGATCAGTCAGCATGTGTTCAGCTGTGTAACTCTGCTATAGATCAGTCAGCATGTGTTCAGCTGTGTAACTCTGCTATTGATCAGTCAGCATGTGTTCAGCTGTGTAACTCTGCTATAGATCAGTCAGCATGTGTTCAGCTGTGTAACTCTGCTATTGATCAGTCAGCATGTGTTCAGCTGTGTAACTCTGCTATAGATCAGTCAGCATGTGTTCAGCTGTGTAACTCTGCTATAGATCAGTCAGCATGTGTTCAGCTGTGTAACTCTGCTATAGATCAGTCAGCATGTGTTCAGCTGTGTAACTCTGCTATAGATCAGTCAGCATGTGTTCAGCTGTGTAACTCTGCTATAGATCAGTCAGCATGTGTTCATCTCTAACTCTGCTATAAATCAGTCAGCATGTGTTCATCTCTAACTCTGCTATAGATCAGTCAGCATGTGTTCAGCTGTGTAACTCTGCTATAGATCAGTCAGCATGTGTTCATCTCTAACTCTGCTATAGATCAGTCAGCATGTGTTCATCTCTAACTCTGCTATAGATCAGTCAGCATGTGTTCATCTCTAACTCTGCTATAGATCAGTCAGCATGTGTCTAGTGTGCATGGACGCGACTTACTATATTTTGAAGTGAAAAACGATAATTTGTTATCATATTTATTTAAAAAAATACAAACTTTGATTCATCGATTAAATCGACCCTAGCTAGCACCCATCAACTAACGGATTCTGAAAGACTGGAACTCATCTCTACCATGTGGCCTAGGGTGGTGTACCAGTCCCAGTGTCAGGCCTCATTCCTCTACCTAGGGTGGTGTACCAGTCCCAGCCACAGTGTCATGTCTCCTCTACCTAGGGTGGTGTCCCAGTCTCAGCCACAGTGTCAGGCCTCATTACTCTACCTAGGGTGGTGTACCAGTCCCAGCCACAGTGTCATGTCTCCTCTACCTAGGGTGGTGTAACAGTCCCAGCCACAGTGTCAGGCCTCATTACTCTACCTAGGGTGGTGTACCAGTCCCAGCCAGTTTCAGGATTTGGCCGGCTCTAGTGACTCCTGTGGCGGGCTGGGCGTAGTGCACGCTGACCAGGTCGCCAGGTGTACGGTTGTTTCCTCCGACACATTGGTGCGGGTGGCTTCCGGGTTAAGTGGTCATTGTGTCAAGAAGCAGTGCGGCTTGGTTGGGTTGTGACCGTATGAGAGTTGCAGCGATGAGACAAGACTGTAACTACCAATCGGAAACCAGGGATTTTGGGGAGAAATAAAAAAAAATGTAATAAAAGAAACAATAAAAAGGGGTGTTGTACAAAACAAAGTCCTCAGTGATTGGATCATCTCTAACCAATCAGAGTGTCAAAAAGAATGACCATTTTCACAACGCTGCTTTACTCACATGTGTTCTGGCTCTGGCAACAACCCATTGGTTTCTAGGACCAAGCAGAACAGTTAGAATTTGTTCACGTTCCAGAAATTGGTCGGGGAGGTATTCGGATCCAGACTCATTGCGGATACGTTTCTGACGTCCGTGGGCGTGGCCTAGCATTTGTCTGAGCAAGGAGTTTGGGTAGCCAGACAACCTTGACACAACCTCTCTGTATCTTCCCCACTGTCTCCCTCTATCTGTTCAATAAAGTCAGAACAGATCCTCACTGTCTTCCTCTCTCTGTTCAATAAAGTCAGAACAGATCCCCACTGTCTTCCTCCCTCTATCGGTTAAATAAAGTCAGAACAGATCCTCACTGTCTTCCTCCCTCTATCGGTTAAATAAAGTCAGAACAGATCCTCACTGTCTTCCTCTATCTGTTCAATAAAGTCAGAACAGATCCCCACTGTCTTCCTCCCTCTATCGGTTAAATAAAGTCAGAACAGATCCCCACTGTCTTCCTCTATCTGTTCAATAAAGTCAGAACAGGTCCCCACCGTCTTCCTCTATCTGTTCAATAAAGTCAGAACAGATCCCCACCGTCTTCCTTATTCTGTTCAATAAAGTCAAAACAGATCCCCACTGTCTTCCTCTATCTGTTCAATAAAGTCAGAACAGATCCCCACCGTCTTCCTTATTCTGTTCAATAGTCAGAACAGATCCCCACTGTCTTCCTGTCTCTGTTCAATAAAGTCAGAACAGATCCCCACTGTCTTCCTCTCTCTGTTCAATAAAGTCAGAACATATCCCCACCGTCATCCTCTATCTGTTCAATAAAGTCAGAACAGATCCTCACTGTCATCCTCTATCTGTTCAATAAAGTCAGAACAGATCCTCACCGTCTTCCTTATTCTGTTCAATAAAGTCAGAACAGATCCCCACTGTCATCCTCTCTCTGTTCAATAAAGTCAGAACAGATCCCCATTGTCATCCTCTCTCTATTCAATAAAGTCAGAACAGATCCCCATCGTCATCCTCTATCTGTTCAATAAAGTCAGAACATTGATATAAAAAAAGACAGTAATGAATTCCTACCTTGAGGCTAGATAGACGTTCCTTCACACTGCTACCAGCCCTGCCCAGCCCTCTGTGGTCCTCTGGCTCTCCGGAGAGGCTCTCCTCGGGGTCGAGGTTGGGGTCAGGGTTGGTGCCTGACGGCCGCTCCCCTGAAGACCCAGAGGAGTTATTGGCGTAGAGCATGTTCAGCATGAACTTCTTCTTGTTGCAGAGGTTTTTCTGTTGGACACTGACACCTACAGGGCAGGAGGGGATCATCATATTCACACACACAGCATTAGAGATATATCTATAAATATATATATATATATATTTTTAACCTTTATTTAACTAGGCAAGTCAGTTAAGAACAAATTCTTATTTTCAATGACGGCCTAGGAACAGTGGGTTAACTGCCTGGAAGGGTCAGAGAGGGAAGGGTCAGAGGGGGAAGGGGCAGAGGGGGAAGGGGCAGAGGGGGAAGGGGCAGAGGGGGAAGGGGCAGAGGGGGAAGGGGCAGAGGGGGAAGGGGCAGAGGGGGAAGGGGCAGAGGAGAAGGGGCAGAGGAGAAGGGGCAGAGGAGAAGGGGCAGAGGAGAAGGGGCAGAGGAGAAGGGGCAGAGGAGAAGGGGCAGAGGAGAAGGGGCAGAGGAGAAGGGTCAGAGGGGGAAGGGTCAGAGGGGGAAGGGTCAGAGGGGGAAGGGGGCAGAGGGGGAAGGGGCAGAGGGGGAAGGGGGCAGAGGGGGAAGGGGCAGAGGGGGAAGGGGCAGAGGGGGAAGGGGCAGAGGGGGAAGGGGCAGAAGATTTCGGAGGAGGGTTGGATGTTAATCTCTTGCCTGGATCATTATGGGTCGCCTGGGTGTCTGCTGGGTCAGGCTGCTCCAGGGTTCTCTGGATGGGGCCAGTCTCTCCTGAGACCTGCCCCCCTGTGTGGAGCTCTGGCTGGGGCCCCGTTTCTGCACCGCTGGCCTGGAACGGGGCTGTTGACACACACACACACACACACACACACACACACACACACACACACACACACATACACACACATACACACACACAAAACAATAACTAAAAACATTCACAACTGAATCAACTACATTTTAAATAATGTATGAGTGAATTTCCATTTGAAATGTTACTGGCAGAGCATAACGTACTTCAGAGAAATGACCCCCCAGACTCACATTCAACTTCAATGTGAAAGGCCCTCTGCCAAAGTCTTTTCACTTGTCTGAGTGCGTGTGTGCAAAAAGAGAGAGAGAGGAGACACACGAGAGAGAGAGAGGCGAAAGAGAGAGAGAGGCGAGAGAGAGAGAGAGCGTGGCGAGAGAGAGAGAGCGTGGCGAGAGAGAGAGAGAGAGAGAGAGAGAGTGGAGAGAGAGAGAGAGACAGAGAGAGAGAGAGGCGAGAGACAGTGGCGAGAGAGAGACGAGAGAGAGAGAGAGAGAGAGAGAGACAGAGAGAGAGAGAGACAGAGAGAGAGAGAGACAGAGAGACAGAGAGACAGAGAGACAGAGAGACAGAGAGACAGAGAGACAGAGAGAGAGAGAGACAGAGAGAGAGACAGAGAGAGAGACAGAGAGAGAGACAGAGAGACAGAGACAGAGACAGAGACAGAGAGAGAGAGACAGAGACAGAGAGAGAGAGACAGAGACAGAGAGACACAGAGAGAGAGAGAGAGAGAGAGAGAGAGAGAGAGGCGAGAGAGAGAGAGAGAGAGAGACAGAGAGAGAGACAGAGAGAGAGTGGCGAGAGAGAGAGAGTGGCGAGAGAGAGAGAGTGGCGAGAGAGAGAGAGTGGCGAGAGAGAGAGAGTGGCGAGAGAGAGAGAGTGGCGAGAGAGAGAGAGTGGCGAGAGAGAGAGAGTGGCGAGAGAGAGAGAGTGGCGAGAGAGAGAGAGTGGCGAGAGAGAGAGAGAGTGGCGAGAGAGAGAGAGAGTGGCGAGAGAGAGAGAGAGTGGCGAGAGAGAGAGAGAGTGGCGAGAGAGAGAGAGTGGCGAGAGAGAGAGAGAGTGGCGAGAGAGAGAGAGAGTGGCGAGAGAGAGAGAGAGTGGCGAGAGAGAGAGTGGCGAGAGAGAGAGAGAGGCGAGAGAGAGAGAGAGGCGAGAGAGAGAGAGAGGCGAGAGAGAGAGAGAGTGGCGAGAGAGAGAGAGAGTGGCGAGAGAGGCGAGAGAGAGAGAGAGTGGAGAGAGAGAGAGGCGAGAGAGAGAGAGAGAGTGGCGAGAGAGAGAGAGAGTGGCGAGAGAGAGAGAGAGGCGAGAGAGAGAGAGAGGCGAGAGAGAGGCGAGAGAGAGAGAGAGTGGCGAGAGAGAGGCGAGAGAGAGGCGAGAGAGAGAGAGAGTGGCGAGAGAGAGGCGAGAGAGAGGCGAGAGAGAGAGAGAGGCGAGAGAGAGAGAGAGAGAGGCGAGAGAGAGAGAGAGGCGAGAGAGAGAGAGAGAGAGAGAGAGAGAGGCGAGAGAGAGAGAGAGGTAATGATAATGATTGTGATAATGTAGAGGTGTCCCCATAATATATCACTGAAGTGTGATAATGTAGAGGTGTCCCCATAATATATCACTGGAGGAGGTGTGATAATGTACAGGTGTCCCCCATAATATACCACTGGAAGAAGTGTGATAATGTACAGGGGTCCCCATAATATATCACTGAAGTGTGATAATGTAGAGGTGTCCCCATAATATATCACTGGAGGAAGTGTGATAATGTACAGGTGTCCCCCATAATATATCACTGGAAGAAGTGTGATAATGTACAGGGGTCCCCATAATATATCACTGAAGTGTGATAATGTAGAGGTGTCCCCATAATATATCACTGGAGGAAGTGTGATAATGTACAGGTGTCCCCATAATATATCACTGGAGGAAGTGTTATCCTAATACTTATGTTAGTGATTCACAGTAGACGCCCCGCCCCCCCCATCCCCCCATCCCCCTGACGTGAGCTCCTGAACAACACACTGACACTTGAGATGTGTTTATATGGATGAGAAAACGAAGTTTCCAAAAAGTTTAAGCTCAGTAGGGAATCAGTGATGCCCTGCTTTGAGATCTAGTGCCGACATCAGAGTGTTTCATTAAATAGACACAATAACCTACTTCATCTCACATCTAATGACATTTAAGGATTTGGTGATGTTCAAATTCAGTTATTTGGCACAAAAACGTTCGCTGTTAAAGTTGATAAATGTGAGCCGTTCTTATGAAATATAATGCACTTTGTTTTAAGCAATTCATCAAATGAGTTATTGGTTTTCTTTCTCAAACTGCAAAGCAGCACTTATCAAACCCTGTAAAGTCTCTCAAAAATGTCAATGGCACAGAACTAGTATTATCAGAGGGCCTTGGAGTTGGTCAGGAAAACTAGTATTATCAGAGGGCCTTGGAGTTGGTCTGGAAAACTAGTATTATCAGAGGGCCTTGGAGTTGGTCAGGAAAACTAGTATTATCAGAGGGCCTTGGAGTTGGTCTGGAAAACTAGTATTATCAGAGGGCCTTGGAGTTGGTCAGGAAAACAGAAGGTTATTCTGGCTGGAATAGTGACTCTCCCGCCATGTAGAAACCACTGACGGCAGATTTGCAAAGGACTAAAATAATATATGTGGTGTTTTGTGCTCATGCACATCATTTCATTACCCGACCTGTCCCAGTAAAACGAACCCCGTCCCAGTAAAACGAACCCCGTCCCAGTAAAACGAACCCCGTCCCAGTAAAACGAACCCCGTCCCAGTAAAACGAACCCCGTCCCAGTAAAACGAACCCCGTCCCAGTAAAACAAACCCCGTCCCAGTAAAACAAACCCCGTCCCAGTAAAACAAACCCCGTCCCAGTAAAACAAACCCCGTCCCAGTAAAACGAACCCCGTCCCAGTAAAACGAACCCCGTCCCAGTAAAACGAACCCCGTCCCAGTAAAACGAACCCCGTCCCAGTAAAACGAACCCCGTCCCAGTAAAACGAACCCCGTCCCAGTAAAACGAACCCCGTCCCAGTAAAACGAACCCCGTCCCAGTAAAACGAACCCCGTCCCAGTAAAACAAACCCCGTCCCAGTAAAACAAACCCCGTCCCAGTAAAACGAACCCTGTCCCAGTAAAACGAACCCCGTCCCAGTAAAACGAACCCCGTCCCAGTAAAACGAACCCCGTCCGGACAGAGCGAAGAGCTTTTCTTCTGGGGGTTTCCTGGTCAGGTCACGTGGAATCACAACAAACTTCTGCCCCTCCTCAGTCACTATTCCAGGTCTATTCCTCCTCAGTCACTATTCCAGGTCTATTCCTCCTCAGTAACTAGTCCAGGTCTATTCCTCCTCAGTAACTATTCCAGGTCTATTCCTCCTCAGTAACTATTAACTAGTCCAGGTCTATTCCTCCTCAGTAACTATTCCAGGTCTATTCCTCCTCAGTAACTATTCCACGTCTATTCCTCCTCAGTAACTATTCCACGTCTATTCCTCCTCGGTAACTATTCCACGTCTATTCCTCCTCGGTAACTATTCCACGTCTATTCCTCCTCGGTAACTATTCCACGTCTATTCCTCCTCAGTAACTATTCCACGTCTATTCCTCCTCAGTAACTATTCCACGTCTATTCCTCCTCAGTAACTATTCCACGTCTATTCCTCCTCAGTAACTATTCCACGTCTATTCCTCCTCAGTAACTATTCCAGGTCTATTCCTCCTCAGTAACTATTCCACGTCTATTCCTCCTCAGTAACTATTCCACGTCTATTCCTCCTCAGTAACTATTCCACGTCTATTCCTCCTCAGTAACTATTCCATGTCTATTCCTCCTCAGTAACTATTCCACGTCTATTCCTCCTCAGTAACTATTCCACGTCTATTCCTCCTCAGTAACTATTCCACGTCTATTCCTCCTCAGTAACTATTCCACGTCTATTCCTCCTCAGTAACTATTCCACGTCTATTCCTCCTCAGTAACTATTCCACGTCTATTCCTCCTCAGTAACTATTCCACGTCTATTCCTCCTCAGTAACTATTCCACGTCTATTCCTCCTCAGTAACTATTCCACGTCTATTCCTCCTCAGTAACTATTCCAGGTCTATTCCTCCTCAGTAACTATTCCACGTCTATTCCTCCTCAGTAACTATTCCACGTCTATTCCTCCTCAGTAACTATTCCACGTCTATTCCTCCTCAGTAACTATTCCACGTCTATTCCTCCTCAGTAACTATTCCAGGTCTATTCCTCCTCAGTAACTGTTCCAGGTCTATTCCTCCTCAGTAACTGTTCCAGGTCTATTCCTCCTCAATAACTGTTACTATTCCAGGTCTATTCCTCCTCAGTAACTATTCCAGGTCTATTCCTCCTCAGTAACTATTAACTATTCCAGGTCTATTATTCCTCAGTAACTATTCCAGGTATATTCCCCCTCAGTAACTATGACTATTCCAGGTCTATTCCTCCTCAGTAACTGTTACTATTCCAGGTCTACTCCTCCTCAGTAACTATTCCAGGTCTACTCCTCCTCAGTAACTATTCCAGGTCTATTCCTCCTCGGTAATTATTCCTCCTCTATTCCAGGTCTATTCCTCCTCAGTAACTACTCCTCCTCTATTCCAGGTCTCTAATGAGAAACTCTCGAACCTTCCCAGCGTGAGTTGAGGCTATGTTAGGTAACGTCCTGCCCCTGTCTGCCACTGCAGGGCCTGGTACTCTCCAATTGGACTGGATAAGGAGCGAGGATCAGCCTCCTCTCGCTCCCGACAACTCTTCCTCATTCTGAGGGTGTTGTGATGACGCACAAAGCGCTTGGCGACCACACCGAGCACCATGTGCATGTCACTAATAATTAGGACAGCTCAACGAGGGCCTGAGAGGAGAGATGTTTCCAGAGTCCGGCTGTTAGGGGGTACTGTACCTGGGGCTAGGGTAGGGGCTGGTTTCAGTTGGGGTATTTGGGCTAGAGGACGAGGGTATGGCAGGGTTAGGGTACTGTACCTTCGGTGGGTGTACTGGGGCTGCTGTCTGCAGGTGAGGTCTCCTCCTCTTCCCTGGGGGACGTGACTATGGGGTCATCCTGGAGCTTCTCGTGTTGGCTCCTACTCGTCTTCTCCCACTGGGTGGCGACCAGGTTGCGGAGGAAGGTGCCTCTACAGGAACACAGACATGGAGGTAACTGGAGGTGACTGAGCCGCCATGGAGGGGCGTCGACCACACCATTACGGGGCAAGCATGGCAAAAACCAAAATCACCCAGGATCACAGCAACAAAACGATAGATTAGATCAGACAGATTAGAAGAGAGAGAGAGAGAAAACCCACAGGACCTGAATCAGACAAACTGATTATAGTCTGGAAATACACACATATCATTTATAACCAAAATAATTTGATGTTCATTCCCCAGAACAGATACCATACCCTGCAGCATGGCTGTGATAGCCATTACATTCCTCGGCCCCTGCCACAGATACGCTGCCCAGCGCTCTCAGATGGCAAGGTCCTAGCCAGCGACGGAAGCCAAGCCAACCACCACACCCACCACACCAGGGACTCACTCTCCCTCCCTCCCCAGGCGAGGGCTCAGCAGGGGCGGGCAGCTACTCCAGATAAAACAGGCCCCCTGGATCACTGCGATACATCACTCAGATTTACTGCTTTAATCTCCTGAGTTAAGTATTGAGTCATTTCATTTTACCGTCCAAAGGGACTGTAATGCAGCCGGCTATAGCCTCATATCCCCTGTGGACCGGTTCGTACATAAAAAACTAATTGAGGCTGCTAATGCTAATCCAGGAACACCATGCTAGAGTAGCTAATGCTAATCCAGGAACACCATGCTAGAGTAGCTAATGCTAATCCAGGAAGACCATGCTAGAGTAGCTAATGCTAATCCAGGAAGACCATGCTAGAGTAGCTAATGCTAGTCCAGGAACACCATGCTAGAGTAGCTAATGCTAGTCCAGGAACACCATGCTAGAGTAGCTAATGCTAGTCCAGGAACACCATGCTAGAGTAGCTAATGCTAATCCAGGAACACCATGCTAGAGTAGCTAATGCTAATCCAGGAACACCATGCTAGAGTAGCTAATGCTAATCCAGGAACACCATGCTAGAGTAGCTAATGCTAGTCCAGGAACACCATGCTAGAGTAGCTAATGCTAGTCCCGGTCCACGCTAGAGAGTTCTAAAACAAATCAGACCTGGGGGTGAAAAAAAACAGACTGCTGCAATCTGATTGGCTGAACGCAATAGGGAACATCCGGGATTAGCATTAGCTACTCTAGCATGGTGGTGGGAAATGGTGTTCTGGGATTAGCATTAGCTACTCTAGCATGGTGGTGGGAAATGGTGTTCTGGGATTAGCATTAGCTACTCTAGATGTTGAGCATGACGTTTCTCTTTAGCTTCATTCTGCTCTGTCTGTGTCTTGAACCTGTCAATCAATGTTCATGATTAAAACCCTGTTAAATTGATTGGTTGAACCGGACTTTAAATCATAAACCGCAGACCCCACACCACACCGTTAATATCAACACACCATTTCAAAATGGACGCCAACACACCATAACACCCAGGCTATGTCCCATTTGGCACCCTATTCAATACATAGTCCTGTTGACCATTAAAACCCTATTGGCTCTGGTCTAAAGTAGTACCACTATATTAGGGAATAGGGCTCTGGTCTAAAGTAGTACCACTATATTAGGGAATAGGGCTCTGGTCTATTGTAGTACCACTATATAGGGAATAGGGCTCTGGTCTAAAGTAGTACCACTATATTAGGGAATAGGGCCCTGGTCTATGGTAGTACCACTATATTAGGGAATAGGGCTCTGGTCTAGAGTAGTACCACTATATAGGGAATAGGGCTCTGGTCTATAGTAGTACCACTATATAGGGAATAGGGCTCTGGTCTATAGTAGTACCACTATATAGGGAATAGGGCTCTGGTCTATAGTAGTACCACTATATACGGAATAGGGCTCTGGTCTAGAGTAGTACCACTATATAGGGAATAGGGCTCTGGTCTAGAGTAGTACCACTATATAGGGAATAGGGCTCTGGTCTAAAGTAGTGCCACTATATAGGGAATAGGGCTCTGGTCTATTAGTAGTACTACTATATAGGGAATAGGGCTCTGGTCTATAGTAGTACCACTATATAGGGAATAGGGCTCTGGTCTATAGTAGTACCACTATATAGGGAATAGGGCTCTGGTCTATAGTAGTACCACTATATAGGGAATAGGGCTCTGGTCTATAGTAGTACCACTATATAGGGAATAGGGCTCTGGTCTATAGTAGTACCACTATATAGGGAATAGGGCTCTGGTCTGTAGTAGTACCACTATATGAGGGAATAGGGTGCCATTTGGAACACACCCATGACCTTAAGCTCCCAGAAAGCAGCAGCAGGCTCCAAAGCAGGTCGGCCACCTCCCATCATGCAACATGACGCTCCATATCTGTACTTACTGAAACTTCCTGAGGACGGGCTTGTCCATATTAACGTTACAGTCCTCTGGGCTGGGGAGATAACATTAGTTTAAACCTCTACAGTACATATCAACCAACCACCGACACACTACGACACACAAGCTCCTCATATAGACAGAGAGCTGGCTGATGGATGAGATTATGAGCATGGTAACACTGGTCTCCAAGCTCCTCATATAGACAGAGTGCTGGCTGATGGATGAGATTATGAGCATGGTAACCCTGGTCTCCAAGCTCCTCATATAGACAGAGTGCTGGCTGATGGATGAGATTATGAGCATGGTAACCCTGGTCTCCAAGCTCCTCATATAGACAGAGTGCTGGCTGATGGATGAGATTATGAGCATGGTAACCCTGGTCTCCAAGCTCCTCATATAGACAGAGACAGTGAGCATGGTAACCCTGGTCTCCAAGCTCCTCATATAGACAGAGACAGTGAGCATGGTAACCCTGGTCTCCAAGCTCCTCATATAGACAGAGACAGTGAGCATGGTAACCCTGGTCTCCAAGCTCCTCATATAGACAGAGACAGTGAGCATGGTAACCCTGGTCTCCATGGTAATTAGAACATCTGAACAGAATGTGATAGTCATACCATTGTGTCATCACTGCATTCCAAACTGACTCATCAGAACCAATTCCATGCAGCTGTTGAAACCATTCATAAAATATGCAACGTACAGACATCACTCCTCCATTTCCTGGTTGCAAAAATTAAAATTGTTCCCCTAATTTCAGTTTATATGACCAAACAAACACGTCTAGTGTAGAGAATCATTGTACCATCTAAACTGCTGTGAAATATATTTTCAATAACCCAAAAATATAGTATTTTCAGCTGTTTGACGCTGGTGAACAAAACAGAAGAATGGGAAGCAGAAAACAAATAGCACCAATAGAACAGATCTGACACTTCTTAGACTTTCAATGAGAATGACAGATCTATAACTCGTATTGCTATGTGAAATTTGGTCAGGTAAGCCAAAAGGTGACATGGTGCAGCTTTAAAACAGAAGAGAGGGTTTAAACATCTGAACAGAAACAGAGGCAGGCCAGGGAAAGAGAGGGTTTAAACATCTGAACAGAAACAGAGGCAGGCCAGAGAAAGAGAGGGTTTAAACATCTGAACAGAAACAGAGGCAGGCCAGAGAAAGAGAAGAGAGGGTTTAAACATCTGAACAGAAACAGAGGCAGGAAAGAGAAGAGAGGGTTTAAACATCTGAACAGAAACAGAGGCAGGAAAGAGAAGAGAGGGTTTAAACATCTGAACAGAAACAGAGGCAGGACAGAGAAAGAGAGGGTTTAAACACCTGAACAGAAACAGAGGCAGGACAGAGAAAGAGAGGGTTTAAACATCTGAACAGAAACAGAGGCAGGCCAGGGAAAGAGAAGAGAGGGTTTAAACATCTGAACAGAAACAGAGGCAGGCCAGGGAAAGAGAAGAGAGGGTTTAAACATCTGAACAGAAACAGAGGCAGGCCAGGGAAAGAGAGGGTTTAAACATCTGAACAGAAACAGAGGCAGGCCAGAGAAAGAGAGGGTTTAAACATCTGAACAGAAACAGAGGCAGGCCAGGGAAAGAGAAGAGAGGGTTTAAACATCTGAACAGAAACAGAGGCAGGCCAGGGAAAGAGAAGAGAGGGTTTAAACATCTGAACAGAAACAGAGGCAGGCCAGAGAAAGAGAAGAGAGGGTTTAAACATCTGAACAGAAACAGAGGCAGGAAAGAGAAGAGAGGGTTTAAACATCTGAACAGAAACAGAGGCAGGACAGAGAAAGAGAGGGTTTAAACACCTGAACAGAAACAGAGGCAGGACAGAGAAAGAGAGGGTTTAAACATCTGAACAGAAACAGAGGCAGGCCAGGGAAAGAGAAGAGAGGGTTTAAACATCTGAACAGAAACAGAGGCAGGCCAGGGAAAGAGAAGAGAGGGTTTAAACATCTGAACAGAAACAGAGGCAGACCAGGGAAAGAGAAGAGAGGGTTTAAACATCTGAACAGAAACAGAGGCAGACCAGGGAAAGAGAAGAGAGGGTTTAAACATCTGAACAGAAACAGAGGCAGACCAGGGAAAGAGAAGAGAGGGTTTAAACATCTGAACAGAAACAGAGGCAGGCCAGAGAAAGAGAAGAGAGGGTTTAAACATCTGAACAGAAACAGAGGCAGGCCAGGGAAGAGATGGTTTAAACGTCTGAACAGAAACAGAGGCAGGAAAGAGAAGAGAGGGTTTAAACATCTGAACAGAAACCGAGGCAGGCCAGGGAAAGAGAAGAGAGGGTTTAAACATCTGAACAGAAACAGAGGCAGGCCAGGGAAAGAGAAGAGAGGGTTTAAACATCTGAACAGAAACAGAGGCAGGCCAGGGAAAGAGAAGAGAGGGTTTAAACATCTGAACAGAAACAGAGACAGGCCAGGGAAAGAAAAGAGAGGGTTTAAACATCTGAACAGAAACAGAGGCAGGCCAGGGAAAGAGAAGAGAGGGTTTAAACGTCTGAACAGAAACAGAGGCAGGAAAGAGAAGAGAGGGTTTAAACAGAAACAGAGGCAGGCCAGGGAAAGAGAAGAGAGGGTTTAAACATCTGAACAGAAACAGAGGCAGGAAAGAGAAGAGAGGGTTTAAACATCTGAACAGAAACAGAGACAGGCCAGGGAAAGAGAAGAGAGGGTTTAAACGTCTGAACAGAAACAGAGGCAGGAAAGAGAAGAGAGGGTTTAAACATCTGAACAGAAACAGAGGCAGGCCAGGGAAAGAGAAGAGAGGGTTTAAACATCTGAACAGAAACAGAGACAGGCCAGGGAAAGAGAAGAGAGGGTTTAAACATCTGAACAGAAACAGAGACAGTCCAGGGAAAGAGAAGAGAGGGTTTAAACATCTGAACAGAAACAGAGGCAGGCCAGGGAAAGAGAAGAGAGGGTTTAAACATCTGAACAGAAACAGAGGCAGGCCAGAGAAAGAGAAGAGAGGGTTTAAACATCTGAACAGAAACAGAGGCAGGCCAGGGAAAGAGAAGAGAGGGTTTAAACATCTGAACAGAAACAGAGGCAGGAAAGAGAAGAGAGGGTTTAAACATCTGAACAGAAACAGAGGCAGGCCAGGGAAAGAGAAGAGAGGGTTTAAACATCTGAACAGAAACAGAGGCAGGAAAGAGAAGAGAGGGTTTAAACATCTGAACAGAAACAGAGGCAGGCCAGGGAAAGAGAAGAGAGGGTTTAAACATCTGAACAGAAACAGAGGCAGGCCAGGGAAAGAGAAGAGAGGGTTTAAACATCTGAACAGAAACAGAGGCAGGCCAGGGAAAGAGAAGAGAGGGTTTAAACATCTGAACAGAAACAGAGGCAGGCCAGGGAAAGAGAAGAGAGGGTTTAAACATCTGAACAGAAACAGAGGCAGGCCAGGGAAAGAGAAGAGAGGGTTTAAACATCTGAACAGAAACAGAGGCAGGAAAGAGAAGAGAGGGTTTAAACATCTGAACAGAAACCGAGGCAGGCCAGGGAAAGAGAAGAGAGGGTTTAAATATCTGAACAGAAACAGAGGCAGGAAAGAGAAGAGAGGGTTTAAACATCTGAACAGAAACAGAGGCAGGCCAGGGAAAGAGAAGAGAGGGTTTAAACATCTGAACAGAAACAGAGGCAGGCCAGGGAAAGAGAAGAGAGGGTTTAAACATCTGAACAGAAACAGAGGCAGGCCAGGGAAAGAGAAGAGAGGGTTTAAACATCTGAACAGAAACAGAGGCAGGCCAGGGAAAGAGAAGAGAGGGTTTAAACATCTGAACAGAAACAGAGGCAGGCCAGGGAAAGAGAAGAGAGGGTTTAAACATCTGAACAGAAACAGAGGCAGGAAAGAGAAGAGAGGGTTTAAACATCTGAACAGAAACAGAGGCAGGCCAGGGAAAGAGAAGAGAGGGTTTAAACATCTGAACAGAAACAGAGGCAGGAAAGAGAAGAGAGGGTTTAAACATCTGAACAGAAACCGAGGCAGGCCAGGGAAAGAGAAGAGAGGGTTTAAACATCTGAACAGAAACAGAGGCAGGAAAGAGAAGAGAGGGTTTAAACATCTGAACAGAAACAGAGGCAGGCCAGGGAAAGAGAAGAGAGGGTTTAAACATCTGAACAGAAACAGAGGCAGGCCAGGGAAAGAGAAGAGAGGGTTTAAACATCTGAACAGAAACAGAGGCAGGCCAGGGAAAGAGAAGAGAGGGTTTAAACATCTGAACAGAAACAGAGGCAGGCCAGAGAAAGAGAAGAGAGGGTTTAAACATCTGAACAGAAACAGAGGCAGGCCAGGGAAAGAGAAGAGAGGGTTTAAACATCTGAACAGAAACAGAGGCAGGCCAGGGAAAGAGAAGAGAGGGTTTAAACATCTGAACAGAAACAGAGGCAGGCCAGGGAAAGAGAAGAGAGGGTTTAAACATCTGAACAGAAACAGAGGCAGGAAAGAGAAGAGAGGGTTTAAACATCTGAACAGAAACCGAGGCAGGCCAGGGAAAGAGAAGAGAGGGTTTAAATATCTGAACAGAAACAGAGGCAGGAAAGAGAAGAGAGGGTTTAAACATCTGAACAGAAACAGAGGCAGGCCAGGGAAAGAGAAGAGAGGGTTTAAACATCTGAACAGAAACAGAGGCAGGCCAGGGAAAGAGAAGAGAGGGTTTAAACATCTGAACAGAAACAGAGGCAGGCCAGGGAAAGAGAAGAGAGGGTTTAAACATCTGAACAGAAACAGAGGCAGGCCAGGGAAAGAGAAGAGAGGGTTTAAACATCTGAACAGAAACAGAGGCAGGCCAGGGAAAGAGAAGAGAGGGTTTAAACATCTGAACAGAAACAGAGGCAGGAAAGAGAAGAGAGGGTTTAAACATCTGAACAGAAACAGAGGCAGGCCAGGGAAAGAGAAGAGAGGGTTTAAACATCTGAACAGAAACAGAGGCAGGAAAGAGAAGAGAGGGTTTAAACATCTGAACAGAAACCGAGGCAGGCCAGGGAAAGAGAAGAGAGGGTTTAAACATCTGAACAGAAACAGAGGCAGGAAAGAGAAGAGAGGGTTTAAACATCTGAACAGAAACAGAGGCAGGCCAGGGAAAGAGAAGAGAGGGTTTAAACATCTGAACAGAAACAGAGGCAGGCCAGGGAAAGAGAAGAGAGGGTTTAAACATCTGAACAGAAACAGAGGCAGGCCAGGGAAAGAGAAGAGAGGGTTTAAACATCTGAACAGAAACAGAGGCAGGCCAGAGAAAGAGAAGAGAGGGTTTAAACATCTGAACAGAAACAGAGGCAGGCCAGGGAAAGAGAAGAGAGGGTTTAAACATCTGAACAGAAACAGAGGCAGGCCAGGGAAAGAGAAGAGAGGGTTTAAACATCTGAACAGAAACAGAGACAGGCCAGGGAAAGAAAAGAGAGGGTTTAAACATCTGAACAGAAACAGAGGCAGGCCAGGGAAAGAGAAGAGAGGGTTTAAACATCTGAACAGAAACAGAGGCAGGCCAGGGAAAGAGAAGAGAGGGTTTAAACATCTGAACAGAGGCAGGCCAGGGAAAGAGAAGAGAGGGTTTAAACATCTGAACAGAAACAGAGGCAGGCCAGGGAAAGAGAAGAGAGGGTTTAAACATCTGAACAGAAACAGAGGCAGGCCAGGGAAAGAGAAGAGAGGGTTTAAACATCTGAACAGAAACAGAGGCAGGCCAGGGAAAGAGAAGAGAGGGTTTAAACATCTGAACAGAAACAGAGGCAGGCCAGGGAAAGAGAAGAGAGGGTTTAAACATCTGAACAGAAACAGGAAAGAGAAGAGAGGGTTTAAACGTCTGAACAGAAACAGAGACAGGCCAGGGAAAGAGAAGAGAGGGTTTAAACATCTGAACAGAAACAGAGGCAGGACAGGGAAAGAAAAGAGAGGGTTTAAACATCTGAACAGAAACAGAGGCAGGACAGGGAAAGAGAAGAGAGGGTTTAAACATCTGAACAGAAACAGAGGCAGGAAAGAGAAGAGATGGTTTAAACATCTGAACAGAAACAGAGACAGGAAAGAGAAGAGAGGGTTTAAACATCTGAACAGAAACCGAAGCAGGCCAGGGAAAGAGAAGAGAGGGTTTAAACATCTGAACAGAAACAGAGACAGGCCAGGGAAAGAGAAGAGAGGGTTTAAACATCTGAACAGAAACCGAAGCAGGCCAGGGAAAGAGAAGAGAGGGTTTAAACATCTGAACAGAAACAGAGGCAGGCCAGAGAAAGAGAAGAGAGGGTTTAAACATCTGAACAGAAACAGAGACAGGCCAGGGAAAGAGAAGAGAGGGTTTAAACATCTGAACAGAGGCAGGCCAGGGAAAGAGAAGAGAGGATTTAAACATCTGAACAGAGGCAGGCCAGGGAAAGAGAAGAGAGGGTTTAAACATCTGAACAGAAACAGGAAAGAGAAGAGAGGGTTTAAACGTCTGAACAGAAACAGAGACAGGCCAGGGAAAGAGAAGAGAGGGTTTAAACATCTGAACAGAAACAGAGACAGGCCAGGGAAAGAGAAGAGAGGGTTTAAACATCTGAACAGAGGCAGGCCAGGGAAAGAGAAGAGAGGGTTTAAACATCTGAACAGAGGCAGGCCAGGGAAAGAGAAGAGAGGGTTTAAACATCTGAACAGAAACAGAGACAGGAAAGAGAAGAGAGGGTTTAAACATCTGAACAGAAACCGAGGCAGGCCAGGGAAAGAAAAGAGAGGGTTTAAACATCTGAACAGAAACAGAGGCAGGCCAGGGAAAGAGAAGAGAGGGTTTAAACATCTGAACAGAAACAGAGGCAGGAAAGAGAAGAGAGGGTTTAAACATCTGAACAGAAACAGAGGCAGGCCAGGGAAAGAGAAGAGAGGGTTTAAACATCTGAACAGAAACAGAGGCAGGCCAGGGAAAGAAAAGAGAGGGTTTAAACATCTGAACAGAAACAGAGGCAGGCCAGGGAAAGAGAAGAGAGGGTTTAAACATCTGAACAGAAACAGAGGCAGGCCAGGGAAAGAGAAGAGATGGTTTAAACATCTGAACAGAAACCGAGACAGGCCAGGGAAAGAGAAGAGAGGGTTTAAACATCTGAACAGAAACCGAGGCAGGCCAGGGAAAGAGAAGAGAGGGTTTAAACATCTGAACAGAAACAGAGGCAGGCCAGGGAAAGAGAAGAGAGGGTTTAAACATCTGAACAGAAACAGAGGCAGGAAAGAGAAGAGAGGGTTTAAACATCTGAACAGAAACAGAGACAGGCCAGGGAAAGAAAATAGCTGAAAATTGCCAGAATCAGTCTTGCTCCGGGTATTAAACCTTTTGCCCTATATGGCTCTATCAACAGAATGGGGTGTTACAATCATTTATATTGTATGTTATACAATGTTATATTCAGCCTCAATGTGATGCTAGATACTGTACACAGTGACAGAATATGGTAACCCTCTTTAGCTATAAAGCTAACGTACCAGAATATGGTAAACCTCTTTAGCTATGAAGCTAACGTACCAGAATATGGTAAACCTCTTTAGCTATAAAGCTAACGTACCAGAATATGGTAAACCTCTTTAGCTATGAAGCTAACGTACCAGAATATGGTAAACCTCTTTAGCTAGAAAGCTAACGTACCAGTGACAGAATATGGTAACCCTCTTTAGCTATAAAGCTAACGTACCAGAATATGGTAACCCTCTTTAGCTATAAAGCTAACGTACCAGAATATGGTAAACCTCTTTAGCTATGAAGCTAACGTACCAGAATATGGTAAACCTATTTAGCTAGAAAGCCAACGTACCAGTGACAGAATATGGTAACCCTCTTTAGCTATAAAGCTAACGTACCAGAATATGGTAACCCTCTTTAGCTATAAAGCTAACGTACCAGTGACAGAATATGGTAAACCTCTTTAGCTATAAAGCTAACGTACCAGAATATGGTAAACCTCTTTAGCTATAAAGCTAACGTACCAGCCCTCTTACATAAGGCCTGAATACAAGTCTCTAATTGGGGATTTGAATTGACGGGTCCATCTGTTGGTTGTTGTCAGGAAGTCTGAACAGCGTGGCGCCTCCCTCCCTCCCTCCCTCCCTCCCTCCTCATCCATGCTTCCTCCCTCCCTCCCTCCCTTCTCATCCATGCTTCATCCTCCCTCCCTCCCTCACCATCCATGCTTCATCCTCCCTCCCTCCCTCCCTCATCCATGCTTAATCCCTCCCCCTCTTCCTCCCTCCATCCTTCCCTCCTCTCTTCCTCCATCTCGTTCCCGCTCTCTCTGTCTCATTCCTTTAAATGACTAACTATCATAATGATTTAAAATCACAACAGCACCTCACAGAAAGTCACATTCTTTGGCCGTGCAGAGGGCTACTCACCAAACGGCACTGTGGCTGGCCTGCTCAGAGCTGCACAAGGAGAGGAAGAATGGACGGAGGGAGGGAGGGCGGGAGGGAGGGCGAGAGGAATTTTGGGCAACCACAACAGCAAGGAAAGAGATCAGGATGGCAACCAGACATTATGAAGGAGGAGGAGAGAAGGAAGAGAGGAGAGAGGAAGAGAGGGGAAGGAGGAGGAGGACAGGAGAGAGGGAAAGGAGGAGGAGGACAGGAGAGAGGGGAAGGAGGAGGACAGGAGAGAGGGGAGGAGGAGGACAGGAGAGAGGGGAGGAGGAGGACAGGAGAGAGGGGAGGAGGAGGACAGGAGAGAGGGGAGGAGGAGGGCAGGAGAGAGGGGAGGAGGAGGGCAGGAGAGAGGGGAAGATGAGGACAGGAGAGAGGGGAAGATGAGGACAGGAGAGAGGGAAGATGAGGACAGGAGAGATGGAAGATGAGGACAGGAGAGAGGGAAGATGAGGACAGGAGAGAGGGAGAGGAGGACAGGAGAGAGGGAAGATGAGGACAGGAGAGATGGAAGATGAGGACAGGAGAGAGGGAAGATGAGGACAGGAGAGAGGGAAGATGAGGACAGGAGAGAGGGAAGATGAGGACAGGAGAGAGGGAAGATGAGGACAGGAGAGAGGGAAGATGAGGACAGGAGAGAGGGAAGATGAGGACAGGAGAGAGGGAAGATGAGGACAGGAGAGAGGGGAGGAGGAAGAGAGGGAAGGAGGAAGAGAGAGAGACAGAAGAGGAAAGAGGGAGTAAAACACACAGAAGGGGGAGAGAGAGTCAGAGACAAAGCTGACATGAATAGAGAGGGAAGTAAGGACTGGTAATTCAGTAAAGATGATGTAGAGTCAATGATACAAACCATTAGACACTCACTATTTATAACATCTAGCAGAAACAAAGGGAGGTTGAAGACAAATGACGATGTCTCTTAAAATGATCACCAACAAATTATTTCATGTCAGTGAGCTGGTTGTCCTTCCAAAACAGCAGCGCATTTAAAAGCTCAATGGTGAACATCAGGCACCTCAAATAATATACTAGTCACCACACTGCCAAACACTGGTGAATGTCATCTATAACAATGTGTGATGGCTATTCCTATTAGTGAAACAAACCCCCCCCCCCCCCCCTGCTTTCATCATAACAACAGTGACCCTCAGCAGGTATATAACCCCCCCCCCTGCTTTCATCATAACAACAGTGACCCTCAGCAGGTATATAACCCCCCCCTGCTTTCATCATAACAACAGTGACCCCCAGAAGGTATATACCCCCCCCCCCTGCTTTCATCATAACAACAGTGACCCTCAGCAGGTATATAACCCCCCCCCCTGCTTTCATCATAACAACAGTGACCCTCAGCAGGTATATAACCCCCCCCTCCCCCCTGCTTTCATCATAACAACAGTGACCCTCAGCAGGTATATAACCCCCCCCCCTGCTTTCATCATAACAACAGTGACCCTCAGCAGGTATATAACCCCCCCCTCCCCCCTGCTTTCATCATAACAACAGTGACCCTCAGCAGGTATATAACCCCCCCCCCCTGCTTTCATCATAACAACAGTGACCCTCAGCAGGTATATAACCCCCCCCCCTGCTTTCATCATAACAACAGTGACCCTCAGCAGGTATATAACCCCCCCCTCCCCCCTGCTTTCATCATAACAACAGTGACCCTCAGCAGGTATATAACCCCCCCCCCCTGCTTTCATCATAACAACAGTGACCCTCAGCAGGTATATAACCCCCCCCTCCCCCCTGCTTTCATCATAACAACAGTGACCCTCAGCAGGTATATAACCCCCCCCCCCCTGCTTTCATCATAACAACAGTGACCCTCAGCAGGTATATACCCCCCCCTGCTTTCATCACAACAACAGTGACCCTCAGCAGGTATATAACCCCCCCTCCCCCCTGCTTTCATCATAACAACAGTGACCCTCAGCAGGTATATAACCCCCCCCCCCTGCTTTCATCATAACAACAGTGACCCTCAGCAGGTATATAACCCCCCCCCCCCCCCCTGCTTTCATCATAACAACAGTGACCCTCAGCAGGTATATAACCCCCCCCTCCCCCCTGCTTTCATCATAGCAACAGTGACCCTCAGCAGGTATATAACCCCCCCCTGCTTTCATCATAACAACAGTGACCCCCAGAAGGTATATACCCCCCCCCCCCCCCCTGCTTTCATCATAACAACAGTGACCCTCAGCAGGTATATAACCCCCCCCCTGCTTTCATCATAACAACAGTGACCCTCAGCAGGTATATAACCCCCCCCCCCTGCTTTCATCATAACAACAGTGACCCTCAGCAGGTATATAACCCCCCCCTCCCCCCTGCTTTCATCATAACAACAGTGACCCTCAGCAGGTATATAACCCCCCCCCCTGCTTTCATCATAACAACAGTGACCCTCAGCAGGTATATAACCCCCCCCTCCCCCCTGCTTTCATCATAACAACAGTGACCCTCAGCAGGTATATAACCCCCCCCCCCTGCTTTCATCATAACAACAGTGACCCTCAGCAGGTATATACCCCCCCCTGCTTTCATCACAACAACAGTGACCCTCAGCAGGTATATAACCCCCCCTCCCCCCTGCTTTCATCATAACAACAGTGACCCTCAGCAGGTATATAACCCCCCCCCCCCTGCTTTCATCATAACAACAGTGACCCTCAGCAGGTATATAACCCCCCCCCCCCTGCTTTCATCATAACAACAGTGACCCTCAGCAGGTATATAACCCCCCCCTCCCCCCTGCTTTCATCATAGCAACAGTGACCCTCAGCAGGTATATAACCCCCCCCTGCTTTCATCATAACAACAGTGACCCCCAGAAGGTATATACCCCCCCCCCCCCCCCCCTGCTTTCATCATAACAACAGTGACCCTCAGCAGGTATATAACCCCCCCCTGCTTTCATCATAACAACAGTGACCCTCAGCAGGTATATAACCCCCCCCCCTGCTTTCATCATAACAACAGTGACCCTCAGCAGGTATATACCCCCCCCCCTGCTTTCATCATAACAACAGTGACCCTCAGCAGGTATATACCCCCCCCCTGCTTTCATCACAACAACAGTGACCCTCAGCAGGTGTATAACCCCCCCCTCCCCCCTGCTTTCATCATAACAACAGTGACCCTCAGCAGGTATATAACCCCCCCCCCCTGCTTTCATCATAACAACAGTGACCATCAGCAGGTATATAACCCCCCCCCCCTGCTTTCATCATAACAACAGTGACCCTCAGCAGGTATATAACCCCCCCCTCCCCCCTGCTTTCATCATAGCACCAGTGACCCTCAGCAGGTATATAACCCCCCCCTGCTTTCATCATAACAACAGTGACCCTCAGCAGGAATATAACCCCCCCCCCCCTGCTTTCATCATAATAACAGTGACCCTCAGCAGGAATATAACCCCCCCCCCCCTGCTTTCATCATAATAACAGTGACCCTCAGCAGGTATATAACCCCCCCCCCCCCCCCGCTTTCATCATAACAACAGTGACCCTCAGCAGGTATATAACCCCCCCCTGCTTTCATCATAACAACAGTGACCCTCAGCAGGAATATAACCCCCCCCCCCCTGCTTTCATCATAACAACAGTGACCCTCAGCAGGTATATAACCCCCCCCCCCTGCTTTCATCATAACGCTGATAAACGTCTCTGTCCCCCCTGGTCTCTGTACAGCACTTTGAGATATCAGCTGATGTACGAAGGGCTATATAAATACATTTGATTTCATTTGGTCTCTGTCCCCTGGTCTCTGTCCCCTGGTCTCTGTCCCGCCGGTCTGTTCAGTATCAGAACTCACCTGAAGGTGTTCCTCTCTGTCTTGTTCCCGTGTTGCACCGGGACCGTCTGGGGCTGCTGTTGCTTCTCAGGGCCAGCCAAGTCAGTAGGAGACGGGCTGAGGACGGGCCGACGGACGGGAGGGAAAAACACACACAGAGGGAGAGAGTGAGGAGCAAGGGTTGCCAAGGCAACAGCAGTACACAACACACACTTCAGCGTCTCCACACAAAAGTGTTTCCTGTTACTCCTCTGAGACAGGGCTCCAAAACAAGGGGGGTGCAGAGAGAGAAAAAGGGTGTTTGTGTGAGCGAGAGTGTGTGTGAGTATGTGTGAGTGTGTGTGTGTGTTTGTGTGTGTCTTTGTTTGTGTGTGTGTGTGTGAGTGTGTGTCTTTGTTTGTGTGTGTGTGTGTGTGTGAGAGAGGGAGTGTGAGTGAGTGTATGTGTGAGAGAGTGAGTGAGTGAGTGAGTGAGTGTGAGAGAGTGAGTGAGTGTGAGTGTGTGTGTGTGTGTGTGAGAGTGAGTGAGTGAGTGAGTGAGTGAGTGAGTGAGTGAGTGCCTCATCGTTTCTACGAGACAGAATAGTTGTAACTTGTTTTTCCAGCAGGCGCTAGTTTGTCAGTGTGTGGGACTGTGAGCGGTCACACATGATGTCAGTCACAGTGGAGGGTGTCCTTAACTAGCTAGTGACTGGACTCAACTAGTATCAGGAGACATTGGTTTAACTAGCTAGTGACTGAACTAGTATCTGGAGACATTGGTTTAACTAGCTAGTGACTGAACTAGTATCTGGAGACATTGGTTTAACTAGCTAGTGACTGAACTAGTATCTGGAGACATTGGTTTAACTAGCTAGTGACTGAACTAGTATCTGGAGACATTGGTTTAACTAGCTAGTGACTGAACTAGTATCTGGAGACATTGGTTTAGCTAGCTAGTGACTGAACTAGTATCTGGAGACATTGGTTTAGCTAGCTAGAGACTGAACTAGTGTCTAGAGACATTGGTTTAACTAGCTAGTGACTGGACTCAACAAGTATCTGGAGACATTGGTTTAACTAGCTAGTGACTGAACTAGTATCTGGAGACATTGGTTTAACTAGCTAGTGACTGAACTAGTATCTGGAGACATTGGTTTAACTAGCTAGTGACTGAACTAGTATCTGGAGACATTGGTTTAACTAGCTAGTGACTGAACTAGTATCTGGAGACATTGGTTTAACTAGCTAGTGACTGAACTAGTATCTGGAGACATTGGTTTAGCTAGCTAGAGACTGAACTAGTATCTGGAGACATTGGTTTAACTAGCTAGTGACTGGACTCAACTAGTATCAGGAGACATTGGTTTAACTAGCTAGTGACTGAACTAGTATCTGGAGACATTGGTTTAACTAGCTAGTGACTGAACTAGTATCTGGAGACATTGGTTTAACTAGCTAGTGACTGAACTAGTATCTGGAGACATTGGTTTAACTAGCTAGTGACTGAACTAGTATCTGGAGACATTGGTTTAGCTAGCTAGTGACTGAACTAGTATCTGGAGACATTGGTTTAGCTAGCTAGAGACTGAACTAGTGTCTAGAGACATTGGTTTAACTAGCTAGTGACTGGACTCAACAAGTATCTGGAGACATTGGTTTAACTAGCTAGTGACTGAACTAGTATCTGGAGACATTGGTTTAACTAGCTAGTGACTGGACTCAACTAGTATCTGGAGACATTGGTTTAACTAGCTAGTGACTGAACTAGTATCTGGAGACATTGGTTTAACTAGCTAGTGACTGGACTCAACTAGTATCTGGAGACATTGGTTTAACTAGCTAGTGACTGGACTCAACCAGTATCTGGAGACATTGGTTTAACTAGCTAGTGACTGAACTAGTATCTGGAGACATTGGTTTAACTAGCTAGTGACTGAACTAGTATCTGGAGACATTGGTTTAACTAGCTAGTGACTGAACTAGTATCTGGAGACATTGGTTTAGCTAGCTAGTGACTGAACTAGTATCTGGAGACATTGGTTTAGCTAGCTAGAGACTGAACTAGTGTCTAGAGACATTGGTTTAACTAGCTAGTGACTGGACTCAACAAGTATCTGGAGACATTGGTTTAACTAGCTAGTGACTGAACTAGTATCTGGAGACATTGGTTTAACTAGCTAGTGACTGGACTCAACTAGTATCTGGAGACATTGGTTTAACTAGCTAGTGACTGAACTAGTATCTGGAGACATTGGTTTAACTAGCTAGTGACTGGACTCAACTAGTATCTGGAGACATTGGTTTAACTAGCTAGTGACTGGACTCAACCAGTATCTGGAGACATTGGTTTAGCTAGCTTGTGACTGAACTAGTATCTGGAGACATTGGTTTAGCTAGCTAGTGACTGAACTAGTGTCTAGAGACATTGGTTTAACTAGCTAGTGACTGGACTCAACCAGTATCTGGAGACATTGGTTTAACTAGCTAGTGACTGTATCTGGAGACATTGGATACATTGGAGAGACTCTACTGAATACCTCCTGTCCAGGCTGACATCACCAGACAACATTACTGAACTTACTGAATGGTAAGTTGGTAAGTTGGTGGTTGAAGATATCCCTCTAGTGGTGTGGGGGCTGTGCTTTGGCAAAGTGGGTGGGGTTATATCCTTCCTGTTTGGCCCTGTCCGGGGGTGTCCTCGGATGGGGCCACAGTGTCTCCTGACCCCTCCTGTCTCAGCCTCCAGTATTTATGCTGCAGTAGTTTATGTGTCGGGGGGCTGGGGTCAGTTTGTTATATCTGGAGTACTTCTCCTGTCCTTTTCGGTGTCCTGTGTGAATCTAAGTGTGCGTTCTCTAATTCTCTCCTTCTCTCTTTCTCTCTCTCGGAGGACCTGAGCCCTAGGACCATGCCCCAGGAATACCTGACATGATGACTCCTTGCTGTCCCCAGTCCACCTGACTGTGCTGCTGCTCCAGTTTCAACTGTTCTGCCTTATTATTATTCGACCATGCTGGTCATTTATGAACATTTGAACATCTTGACCATGTTCTGTTATAATCTCCAACCGGCACAGCCAGAAGAGGACTGGCCACCCCACATAGCCTGGTTCCTCTCTAGGTTTCTTCCTAGGTTTTGGCCTTTCTAGGGAGTTTTTCCTAGCCACCGTGCTTCTACACCTGCATTGCTTGCTGTTTGGGGTTTTAGGCTGGGTTTCTGTACAGCACTTTGAGATATCAGCTGATGTACGAAGGGCTATATAAATAAATTTGATTTGATTTGAACCGGTCCTCTACTGAATACCTCCTGTTCAGGCTGACATCACCAGACAACATTACTGAACCGGTCCTCTCCTGAATACCTCCTGTCCAGGCTGACATCACCAGACAACATTACTGAACCGGTCCTCTCCTGAATACCTCCTGTCCAGGCTGACATCACCAGACAACATTACTGAACCGGTCCTCTCCTGAATACCTCCTGTCCAGGCTGACATCACCAGACAACATTACTGAACCGGTCCTCTCCTGAATACCTCCTGTCCAGGCTGACATCATCTAAGAGAAAGGATGAACTAAGTGCTTTTCTCCAGCTGTGTTAAAGCACAGAGCAGAGTCCCAAATCGCACCCTATTCCCTTATGTAGTGCACTACTTTAGACCAGAGGCAGAGCACTAGTAGTGCACTACTTTAGACCAGAGCCCATGGCTCTCTCCTGGTCTGCATCCCAAATGGAACTCTATTCCCTATAGGGCTCTGGTTAAAAGTAGTGCACTATTTAGAGAATAGGGTGCCATTTGGGACTCAAACCAGGCGAGAGCAGGGCACAAGCCCTCTTCAGTGGGTTAAGACTGATCCTCTCCTTTCACTGCCACTTTAATTAGTCAGACCTCTGTGGTCCCAGGTTCTCAGGAAGCTTTAATGGACTTTACCACAGTAGAAACATGAGTGAGTGAATGAGATGGTGAGTACGTGAATGAATGAGAGATCCAGAGAGACAGAGAGAGAGAGACAGAGAGACAGAGAGAGAGACCCAGAGAGATCGAGAGAGAGACCCAGAGAGATCGAGAGAGAGACCCAGAGAGATCGAGAGAGAGACCCAGAAAGATCGAGAGAGAGACCCAGAGAGAGACCCAGAGAGATTGAGAGAGAGACCCAGAGAGACCGAGAGAGAGACCCAGAGAGACCGAGAGAGAGACCCAGAGAGACCGAGAGAGAGACCCAGAGAGACCGAGAGAGAGACCCAGAGAGACCGAAAGAGAGACCCAGAGAGACCGAAAGAGAGACCCAGAGAGACCGAGAGAGAGACCCAGAGAGACCGAGAGAGAGACCCAGAGAGAGACCCAGAGAGATCGAGAGAGACCCAGAGAGATCGAGAGAGAGACCCAGAGAGACCGAGAGAGAGACCCAGAGAGACCGAGAGAGAGACCCAGAGAGACCGAGAGAGAGACCCAGAGAGACCGAGAGAGAGACCCAGAGAGATCGAGAGAGATCGAGAGAGACCGAGAGAGATCGAGAGAGAGATCGAGAGAGAGACCCAGAGAGACCCGGAGAGACCCAGAGAGAGACCCAGAGAGACCGAGAGAGAGACTCAGAGAGAGACTGAGAGAGACTCAGAGAGAGACTCAGAGAGAGACTCAGAGAGAGACTCAGAGAGAGACTCAGAGAGAGACTCAGAGAGAGACTCAGAGAGACTCAGAGAGACTCAGAGAGACTCAGAGAGACTCAGAGAGACTCAGAGAGAGACTCAGAGAGAGACTCAGAGAGAGACAGAGAAAGACAGAGAAAGACAGAGAGACAGAGAGACAGAGAGACAGAGGGTGATGGAGGTGTAGTCAGACCTGCTTGCGGCTCGAGAAGCAGAAGGAGCAGGTTCCTCAGAGATGGAACCAGCCTTGTTAAAGTGCCGTGACCTCCTACTGATCCCCAAGGCAGACATGTGGTGACTGAGGAATGATCGCCCCCTAGTGGCCAGGACAGGACAGGACAGGAGAGAGAGGAGAGAGAGGAGAGGGGTAACAACCATGGGTTCATGATGGCTGCGTATCAGATGGCACCCAAAATAGTGCACTACTTTAAACCAGAGCACAATATAGGGAATAGGGTGCCATAGGGCTCTGGCCTAAAGTAGTGCACTATATACAGTGCCTTGCGAAAGTATTCGGCCCCCTTGAACTTTGCGACCTTTTGCCACATTTCAGGCTTCAAACATAAAGATATAAAACTGTATTTTTTTGTGAAGAATCAACAACAAGTGGGACACAATCATGAAGTGGAACGACATTTATTGGATATTTCAAACTTTTTTAACAAATCAAAAACTGAAAAATTGGGCGTGCAAAATTATTCAGGCCCTTTACTTTCAGTGCAGCAAACTCTCTCCAGAAGTTCAGTGAGGATCTCTGAATGATCCAATGTTGACCTAAATGACTAATGATGATAAATACAATCCACCTGTGTGTAATCAAGTCTCCGTATAAATGCACCTGCACTGTGATAGTCTCAGAGGTCCGTTAAAAGCTCAGAGAGCATCATGAAGAACAAGGAACACACCAGGCAGGTCCGAGATACTGTTGTGAAGAAGTTTAAAGCCGGATTTGGATACAAAAATATTTCCCAAGCTTTAAACATCCCAAGGAGCACTGTGCAAGCGATACTATTGAAATGGAAGGAGTATCAGACCACTGCAAATCTACCAAGACCTGGCCGTCCCTCTAAACTTTCAGCTCATACAAGGAGAAGACTGATCAGAGATGCAGCCAAGAGGCCCATGATCACTCTGGATGAACTGCAGAGATCTACAGCTGAGGTGGGAGACTCTGTCCATAGGACAACAATCAGTCGTATATTGCACAAATCTGGCCTTTATGGAAGAGGGGCAAGAAGAAAGCCATTTCTTAAAGATATCCATAAAAAGTGTCGTTTAAAGTTTGCCACAAGCCACCTGGGAGACACACCAAACATGTGGAAGAAGGTGCTCTGGTCAGATGAAACCAAAATTGAACTTTTTGGCAACAATGCAAAACGTTATGTTTGGCGTAAAAGCAACACAGCTGAACACACCATCCCCACTGTCAAACATGGTGGTGGCAGCATCATGTTTTGGGCCTGCTTTTCTTCAGCAGGGACAGGGAAGATGGTTAAAATTGATGGGAAGATGGATGGAGCCAAATACAGGACCATTCTGGAAGAAAACCTGATGGAGTCTGCAAAAGACCTGAGACTGGGACGGAGATTTGTCTTCCAACAAGACAATGATCCAAAACGTAAAGCAAAATCTACAATGGAATGGTTCAAAAATAAACATATCCAGGTGTTAGAATGGCCAAGTCAAAGTCCAGACCTGAATCCAATCGAGAATCTGTGGAAAGAACTGAAAACTGCTGTTCACAAATGCTCTCCATCCAACCTCACTGAGCTCGAGCTGTTTTGCAAGGAGGAATGGGAAAAAATGTCAGTCTCTCGATGTGCAAAACTGATAGAGACATACCCCAAGCGACTTACAGCTGTAATCGCAGCAAAAGGTGGCGCTACAAAGTATTAACTTAAGGGGGCTGAATAATTTTGCACGCCCAATTTTTCAGTTTTTGATTTGTTAAAAAAGTTTGAAATATCCAATAAATGTCGTTCCACTTCATGATTGTGTCCCACTTGTTGTTGATTCTTCACAAAAAAATACAGTTTTATATCTTTATGTTTGAAGCCTGAAATGTGGCAAAAGGTCGCAAAGTTCAAGGGGGCCGAATACTTTCGCAAGGCACTGTATGTAGGGAATAGGGTGCCATAGGGCCCCAGACTAAAGTAGTGCACTATATAGGGAATAGGGTGCCATATATTTCAGACACAATCGAAAAGAGGGTTAACACCAAATGAGAAACCAAGGAGGCAGACAGACCCACAACACCAGACAGACAGACAGGCTAGAGCACAGACAGGCTAGAGCACAGACAGGCTAGAGCACAGAGGACAGACAGGCTAGAGGACAGACAGGCTAGAGGACAGACAGGCTAGAGGACAGACAGGCTAGAGGACAGAGGACAGACAGGCTAGAGGACAGACAGGCTAGAGGACAGACAGGCTAGAGGACAGACAGGCTAGAGGACAGACAGGCTAGAGGACAGACAGGCTAGAGGACAGACAGGCTAGAGGACAGACAGGCTAGAGGACAGACAGGCTAGAGGACAGACAGGCTAGAGGACAGACAGGCTAGAGGACAGAGGACAGACAGGCTAGAGGACAGAGAATAGCAGCAACCCAGAAACAGAACGTAGATAGATCGTGCACGACGGAGAAAGCTAGAAAGAGACTTAAGTATTTCAGGAAAAAGGGGCAACAGGATTTACGCTCCTGATTCCTAACAGCTTCTGG
>NC_092172.1:50068859-50181359 GCF_045791955.1 Oncorhynchus clarkii lewisi | reverse complement strand
AGGTGAACAGCTCAGTCTAACCTTGTTGATGAGGTTCACGGTTAAGGTGAACAGCTCAGTCTAACCTTGTTGATGAGGTTCATGGTTAAGGTGAACAGCTCAGTCTAACCTTGTTGATGAGGTTCACAGTTAAGGTGAACAGCTCAGTCTAACCTTGTTGATGAGGTTCACAGTTAATGTGAACAGCTCAGTCTAACCTTGTTGATGAGGTTCACAGTTAAGGTGAACAGCTCAGTCTAACCTTGTTGATGAGGTTCATGGTTAAGGTGAACAGCTCAGTCTAACCTTGTTGATGAGGTTCACGGTTAAGGTGAACAGCTCAGTCTAACCTTGTTGATGAGGTTTATGGTTAAGATGAACAGCTCAGTCAAACCTTGTTGATGAGGTTCATGGTTAAGGTGAACAGCTCAGTCTAACCTTGTTGATGAGGTTCACGGTTAAGGTGAACAGCCCAGTCTAACCTTGTTGATGAGGTTCATGGTTAAGGTGAACAGCTCAGTCTAACCTTGTTGATGAGGTTCACAGTTAAGGTGAACAGCTCAGTCTAACCTTGTTGATGAGGTTCATGGTTAAGGTGAACAGCTCAGTCTAACCTTGTTGATGAGGTTCACAGTTAAGGTGAACAGCTCAGTCTAACCTTGTTGATGAGGTTCACAGTTAATGTGAACAGCTCAGTCTAACCTTGTTGATGAGGTTCATGGTTAAGGTGAACAGCTCAGTCTAACTAACCTTGTTGATGAGGTTCACGGTTAAGGTGAACAGCTCAGTCTAACCTTGTTGATGAGGTTCACGGTTAAGGTGAACAGCTCAGTCTAACCTTGTTGATGAGGTTCATGGTTAAGATGAACAGCTCAGTCAAACCTTGTTGATGAGGTTCACGGTTAAGGTGAACAGCTCAGTCTAACCTTGTTGATGAGGTTCATGGTTAAGATGAACAGCTCAGTCTAACCTTGTTGATGAGGTTCATGGTTAAGATGAACAGCTCGGTGTCTGATCCGTTCTTCTCCTCCAGGATCTCTGTCAGGTATGACCACGGCTTCACACCTGTAGATACAGACAGCTAGAGTAGTCATGTACACGTACACACACACACACACACACACTTAGATGAATCTGACACACACCCGACTCCCAGATAGATACGCCCACCGCTGGACCGGTGGAACTCTGTCCTTTGGTCTGATCAGTACAAATTTGTGATATTTGGTTCCAACCGCCGTGTCTTTGTTAGACGCGCTGTGGGTGAACATATGATATCCACCGTGAAGCATGGAGGAAGAGGTGTGATGGTTCCCACCGTGAAGCATGGAGGAAGAGGTGTGATGGTTCCCACCGTGAAGCATGGAGGAAGAGGTGTGGGGGTGCTTTGCTGGTGACACTGTCTGTGATTAAATTAGAATTCAAGGCACACTTAACCAGCATGGCTACCACAGAATTCTGCAGGGGATACACCATTCCATCTGGTTTGGGTTTAGTGGGACTATCATTTGTTTTTCAACAGGACAATGACCCAACACACATCCAGGCTGTGTAAGGGCTATTTGACCAAGAAGGAGAGTGATGGAGTGCTGCATCAGATGTCCTGGCCTCCACAATCACCTGACCTCAACCCAATTGAGATGGTTTGGGATGAATTGAACTGCAGAATGAAGGAAAAGCAGCCAACAAGTGCTCAGCATATGTGGGAACTCATTCAAGACTGTTGGAAAGGCATTCCAGGTGATGCTGGTTGACAGAATGCCAAGAGTGTGCACAGCTGTCATCAAGGCAAAAGGTGGCTACTTTGAAGAATCTCAAATATATTTTGATTTGTTTAACCCTTGTTTGGTTACTACATGATTCCATGTGTGTTATTTCATAGTTTTGATGTCTCCACTATTATTCTACAAATGTAGAAAATATTTTTTGAAATAAATAAAACTGTGAATGTGTAGGTGTTGTAAAATGTTTAACCGTTTAACAAAAGTCCAGTTGAGTATTTTAGAGACCATCTGATCTCAGTTGATTCATCTGTTCACAGCAGGTACAACACGTTGCAGTGAGTCTTTTAGAGACCATCTGATCTCAGTTGATTCATCTGTTCACTGTTCACAGCAGGTACAACACGGTGCAGTTGAGTATTTTAGAGACCATCTGATCTCAGTTGATTCATCTGTTCACAGCAGGTACAACACGTTGCAGTTGAGTCTTTTAGAGACCATCTGATCTCAGTTGATTCATCTGTTCACTGTTCACAGCAGGTACAACACGTTGCAGTTGAGTCTTTTAGAGACCATCTGATCTCAGTTGATTCATCAGTTGATTCATCAGTTGATTCATCTGTTTGTGGTGTGTGGTGTGTGGTGTGTGGTGTGTGGTGTGTGTTTGTGTGTGTATGTGTGTATGTGTGGTGTGTGTGTGTGTGTGTGTGTGTGTGTGTGTGTGAGAGACTGTCTGTGTACCTCTCTTGCCATCCACAGTGTTGACAGCCTGGATAAGTAGAACAGCACTGTGTGTGTGTGTGTGTGTGTGTGTGTCTGCTCAAGTGTGTGTGTGTGTGTGACTGTGTGTGTGCGTGTGTGTGTGTGTGTACCTCTCTTGCCATCCACAGTGTTGACAGCCTGGATAAGTAGAGGACTGTTCAACTCTGTGTACTCTACAAACACTATCAGGAGCTTCAGAGCGGTCTTCACCACCAGACGAGACTGAGGAGGGGGGGAGAGAGGAGAGAGAGAGAGAAGGGGTGTAGAGGGAGGAAGAGAGAGAGAGAGGAGAGAGAGAGGAGGGAGAGAAAGAGGGAGAGGAGGGAGAGAAAGAGGGAGAGAAAGCGAGAGAGAGAGAGGGATGTTGAGGGAGGAAGGAGAGAGAGAAAGGGAAGGAGGGAGGGAGGGAGTGAGAGAGCACAGAGAGTCAGTTAGACATTTTCTCCACAAGGTGGCGATATTACACCTCAAATACACAACATTCCCCATTGAACCCAGCAAACTCAGTAAAATAAGATTGCAGAGTCTTCGAAGTATCTACATTTAATTACAATAAGTGAAAATGGGTGGGGGAGGGGGGGGGGGGATGTAGTACACTACAGTATAGTGTCTTCAACCTCTTCACTACAGTATAGTGTCTTGAACCTCTACATCACTACAGTATAGTGTCTTGAACCTCTTCATCACTACAGTATAGTGTCTTCAACCTCTTCACTACAGTATAGTGTCTTCAACCTCTTCACTACAGTATAGTGTCTTAAACCTCTTCACTACAGTATAGTGTCTTGAACCTCTTCACTACAGTATAGTGTCTTGAACCTCTTCACTACAGTATAGTGTCTTGAACCTCTACATCACTACAGTATAGTGTCTTCAACCTCTACATCACTACAGTATAGTGTCTTGAACCTCTTCACTACAGTATAGTGTCTTGAACCTCTTCACTACAGTATAGTGTCTTGAACCTCTTCACTACAGTATAGTGTCTTGAACCTCTTCACTACAGTATAGTGTCTTGAACCTCTCCATCACTACAGTATAGTGTCTTGAACCTCTCCATCACTACAGTATAGTGTCTTGAACCTCTCCATCACTACAGTATAGTGTCTTGAACCTCTACATCACTACAGTATAGTGTCTTGAACCTCTACATCACTACAGTATAGTGTCTTGAACCTCTTCACTACAGTATAGTGTCTTGAACCTCTACATCACTACAGTATAGTGTCTTAAACCTCTACATCACTACAGTATAGTGTCTTGAACCTCTTCACTACAGTATAGTGTCTTGAACCTCTTCACTACAGTATAGTGTCTTGAACCTCTTCACTACAGTATAGTGTCTTGAACCTCTACATCACTACAGTATAGTGTCTTAAACCTCTACATCACTACAGTATAGTGTCTTGAACCTCTTCACTACAGTATAGTGTCTTGAACCTCTTCACTACAGTATAGTGTCTTGAACCTCTTCACTACAGTATAGTGTCTTGAACCTCTTCACTACAGTATAGTGTCTTCAACCTCTTCACTACAGTATAGTGTCTTGAACCTCTTCACTACAGTATAGTGTCTTCAACCTCTTCACTACAGTATAGTGTCTTAAACCTCTTCACTACAGTATAGTGTCTTGAACCTCTTCACTACAGTATAGTGTCTTGAACCTCTCCATCACTACAGTATAGTGTCTTGAACCTCTACATCACTACAGTATAGTGTCTTGAACCTCTACATCACTACAGTATAGTGTCTTCAACCTCTACATCACTACAGTATAGTGTCTTGAACCTCTACATCACTACAGTATAGTGTCTTGAACCTCTACATCACTACAGTATAGTGTCTTGAACCTCTTCATCACTACAGTATAGTGTCTTGAACCTTGTCACCATCACTACAGTATAGTGTCTTGAACCTCTTCACTACAGTATAGTGTCTTGAACCTCTTCACTACAGTATAGTGTTTTCAACCTCTTCACTACAGTATAGTGTCTTGAACCTCTCCATCACTACAGTATAGTGTCTTGAACCTCTACATCACTACAGTATAGTGTCTTGAACCTCTACATCACTACAGTATAGTGTCTTGAACCTCTACATCACTACAGTATAGTGTCTTGAACCTCTTCACTACAGTATAGTGTCTTGAACCTCTTCACTACAGTATAGTGTCTTGAACCTCTTCACTACAGTATAGTGTCTTGAACCTCTCCATCACTACAGTATAGTGTCTTGAACCTCTACATCACTACAGTATAGTGTCTTCAACCTCTACATCACTACAGTATAGTGTCTTCAACCTCTTCATCACTACAGTATAGTGTCTTGAACCTCTTCATCACTACAGTATAGTGTCTTGAACCTCTACATCACTACAGTATAGTGTCTTGAACCTCTTCACTACAGTATAGTGTCTTGAACCTCTCCATCACTACAGTATAGTGTCTTGAACCTCTTCACTACAGTATAGTGTCTTGAACCTCTACATCACTACGGTATAGTGTCTTGAACCTCTACATCACTACGGTATAGTGTCTTGAACCTCTACATCACTACGGTATAGTGTCTTCAACCTCTTCACTACAGTATAGTGTCTTGAACCTCTTCACTACAGTATAGTGTCTTGAACCTCTTCACTACAGTATAGTGTCTTGAACCTCTTCACTACAGTATAGTGTCTTGAACCTCTTCACTACAGTATAGTGTCTTGAACCTCTTCACTACAGTATAGTGTCTTGAACCTCTTCACTACAGTATAGTGTCTTGAACCTCTTCACTACAGTATAGTGTCTTGAACCTCTTCACTACAGTATAGTGTCTTGAACCTCTTCACTACAGTATAGTGTCTTGAACCTCTTCACTACAGTATAGTGTCTTGAACCTCTTCACTACAGTATAGTGTCTTGAACCTCTTCACTACAGTATAGTGTCTTGAACCTCTTCACTACAGTATAGTGTCTTGAACCTTGTCACCATCACTACAGTATAGTGTCTTGAACCTCTTCACTACAGTATAGTGTCTTGAACCTCTCCATCACTACAGTATAGTGTCTTGAACCTCTTCACTACAGTATAGTGTCTTGAACCTCTACATCACTACGGTATAGTGTCTTCAACCTCTACATCACTACAGTATAGTGTCTTCAACCTCTACATCACTACAGTATAGTGTCTTGAACCTCTACATCACTACAGTATAGTGTCTTCAACCTCTACATCACTACGGTATAGTGTCTTGAACCTCTACATCACTACAGTATAGTGTCTTGAACCTCTACATCACTACGGTATAGTGTCTTCAACCTCTTCACTACAGTATAGTGTCTTGAACCTCTTCACTACAGTATAGTGTCTTGAACCTCTTCACTACAGTATAGTGTCTTGAACCTCTTCACTACAGTATAGTGTCTTGAACCTCTTCACTACAGTATAGTGTCTTGAACCTCTTCACTACAGTATAGTGTCTTGAACCTCTTCACTACAGTATAGTGTCTTGAACCTTGTCACCATCACTACAGTATAGTGTCTTGAACCTCTTCACTACAGTATAGTGTCTTGAACCTCTACACTACAGTATAGTGTCTTGAACCTCTTCACTACAGTATAGTGTCTTGAACCTCTTCACTACAGTATAGTGTCTTGAACCTCTTCACTACAGTATAGTGTCTTGAACCTTGTCACCATCACTACAGTATAGTGTCTTGAACCTCTTCACTACAGTATAGTGTCTTGAACCTCTACACTACAGTATAGTGTCTTGAACCTCTTCACTACAGTATAGTGTCTTGAACCTCTTCACTTCAGTATAGTGTCTTGAACCTCTTCATCACTACAGTATAGTGTCTTGAACCTCTACATCACTACAGTATAGTGTCTTGAACCTCTTCACTACAGTATAGTGTCTTGAACCTCTACATCACTACAGTATAGTGTCTTGAACCTCTACATCACTACAGTATAGTGTCTTGAACCTCTACATCACTACAGTATAGTGTCTTGAACCTCTACATCACTACAGTATAGTGTCTTGAACCTCTTCACTACAGTATAGTGTCTTGAACCTCTTCACTACAGTATAGTGTCTTGAACCTCTTCACTACAGTATAGTGTCTTGAACCTCTTCACTACAGTATAGTGTCTTGAACCTCTACACTACAGTATAGTGTCTTGAACCTCTTCACTACAGTATAGTGTCTTGAACCTCTTCACTACAGTATAGTGTCTTGAACCTCTTCACTACAGTATAGTGTCTTGAACCTCTACATCACTACAGTATAGTGTCTTGAACCTCTTCACTACAGTATAGTGTCTTGAACCTCTTCACTACAGTATAGTGTCTTGAACCTCTTCACTACAGTATAGTGTCTTGAACCTCTACATCACTACAGTATAGTGTCTTGAACCTCTTCACTACAGTATAGTGTCTTCAACCTCTTCACTACAGTATAGTGTCTTGAACCTCTTCACTACAGTATAGTGTCTTGAACCTCGTCTCCATCACTACAGTATAGTGTCTTGAACCTCTACATCACTACAGTATAGTGTCTTGAACCTCTACATCACTACAGTATAGTGTCTTGAACCTCTACACTACAGTATAGTGTCTTGAACCTCTTCACTACAGTATAGTGTCTTGAACCTCTTCACTACAGTATAGTGTCTTGAACCTCTTCACTACAGTATAGTGTCTTGAACCTTGTCACCATCACTACAGTATAGTGTCTTGAACCTCTTCACTACAGTATAGTGTCTTGAACCTCTACACTACAGTATAGTGTCTTGAACCTCTTCACTACAGTATAGTGTCTTGAACCTCTTCACTTCAGTATAGTGTCTTGAACCTCTTCATCACTACAGTATAGTGTCTTGAACCTCTACATCACTACAGTATAGTGTCTTGAACCTCTTCACTACAGTATAGTGTCTTGAACCTCTACATCACTACAGTATAGTGTCTTGAACCTCTACATCACTACAGTATAGTGTCTTGAACCTCTACATCACTACAGTATAGTGTCTTGAACCTCTACATCACTACAATATAGTGTCTTGAACCTCTTCACTACAGTATAGTGTCTTGAACCTCTTCACTACAGTATAGTGTCTTGAACCTCTTCACTACAGTATAGTGTCTTGAACCTCTTCACTACAGTATAGTGTCTTGAACCTCTTCACTACAGTATAGTGTCTTGAACCTCGTCTCCATCACTACAGTATAGTGTCTTGAACCTCTTCACTACAGTATAGTGTCTTGAACCTCTTCACTACAGTATAGTGTCTTGAACCTCTTCACTACAGTATAGTGTCTTGAACCTCTTCACTACAGTATAGTGTCTTGAACCTCTACATCACTACAGTATAGTGTCTTGAACCTCTTCACTACAGTATAGTGTCATGAACCTCTTCACTACAGTATAGTGTCTTGAACCTCTTCACTACAGTATAGTGTCTTGAACCTCTTCACTACAGTATAGTGTCTTGAACCTCTTCACTACAGTATAGTGTCTTGAACCTCTTCACTACAGTATAGTGTCTTGAACCTCTACATCACTACAGTATAGTGTCTTGAACCTCTACATCACTACAGTATAGTGTCTTGAACCTCTTCATCACTACAGTATAGTGTCTTCAACCTCTTCACTACAGTATAGTGTCTTGAACCTCTTCACTACAGTATAGTGTCTTAAACCTCTACATCACTACAGTATAGTGTCTTGAACCTCTACATCACTACAGTATAGTGTCTTGAACCTCTTCACTACAGTATAGTGTCTTGAACCTCTTCACTACAGTATAGTGTCTTGAACCTCTTCACTACAGTATAGTGTCTTGAACCTCTACATCACTACAGTATAGTGTCTTGAACCTCTTCACTACAGTATAGTGTCTTGAACCTCTTCACTACAGTATAGTGTCTTGAACCTCTCCATCACTACAGTATAGTGTCTTGAACCTCTACATCACTACAGTATAGTGTCTTGAACCTCTACATCACTACAGTATAGTGTCTTGAACCTCTACATCACTACAGTATAGTGTCTTGAACCTCTTCACTACAGTATAGTGTCTTGAACCTCTTCACTACAGTATAGTGTCTTGAACCTCGTCTCCATCACTACAGTATAGTGTCATGAACCTCTTCACTACAGTATAGTGTCTTGAACCTCTTCACTACAGTATAGTGTCATGAACCTCTACATCACTACAGTATAGTGTCTTGAACCTCTTCACTACAGTATAGTGTCTTGAACCTCTTCACTACAGTATAGTGTCTTGAACCTCTTCACTACAGTATAGTGTCTTAAACCTCTTCACTACAGTATAGTGTCTTGAACCTCTTCACTACAGTATAGTGTCTTGAACCTCTTCACTACAGTATAGTGTCTTGAACCTCTACATCACTACAGTATAGTGTCTTGAACCTCTACATCACTACAGTATAGTGTCTTGAACCTCTTCATCACTACAGTATAGTGTCTTGAACCTCTTCACTACAGTATAGTGTCATGAACCTCTACACTACAGTATAGTGTCTTGAACCTTGTCACCATCACTACAGTATAGTGTCTTGAACCTCTACATCACTACAGTATAGTGTCTTGAACCTCTTCACTACAGTATAGTGTCTTGAACCTCGTCTCCATCACTACAGTATAGTGTCTTGAACCTCGTCTCCATCACTACAGTATAGTGTCTTCAACCTCTTCTCTACAGTATAGTGTCTTGAACCTCTTCACTACAGTATAGTGTCTTGAACCTCTTCACTACAGTATAGTGTCTTGAACCTCTTCACTACAGTATAGTGTCTTGAACCTCTACATCACTACAGTATAGTGTCTTGAACCTCTTCACTACAGTATAGTGTCTTGAACCTCTTCACTACAGTATAGTGTCTTGAACCTCTACATCACTACAGTATAGTGTCTTGAACCTCTTCACTACAATATAGTGTCTTGAACCTCTTCATCACTACAGTATAGTGTCTTGAACCTCTACATCACTACAGTATAGTGTCTTAAACCTCTTCATCACTACAGTATAGTGTCTTGAACCTCTTCATCACTACGGTATAGTGTCTTGAACCTCGTCTCCATCACTACAGTATAGTGTCTTGAACCTCTACACTACAGTATAGTGTCTTGAACCTCTTCATCACTACAGTATAGTGTCTTGAACCTCTACATCACTACAGTATAGTGTCTTGAACCTCTACTTCACTACAGTATAGTGTCTTAAACCTCTTCATCACTACAGTATAGTGTCTTGAACCTCTTCATCACTACGGTATAGTGTCTTGAACCTCGTCTCCATCACTACAGTATAGTGTCTTGAACCTCTTCACTACAGTATAGTGTCTTGAACCTCTACTTCACTACGGTATAGTGTCTTGAACCTCTTCATCACTACGGTATAGTGTCTTGAACCTCGTCTCCATCACTACAGTATAGTGTCTTGAACCTCTTCACTACAGTATAGTGTCTTGAACCTCTACATCACTACAGTATAGTGTCTTGAACCTCTACATCACTACAGTATAGTGTCTTGAACCTCTTCATCACTACAGTATAGTGTCTTCAACCTCTCCATCACTACAGTATAGTGTCTTGAACCTCTTCATCACTACAGTATAGTGTCTTGAACCTCTTCACTACAGTATAGTGTCTTGAACCTTGTCTCCATCACTACAGTATAGTGTCTTGAACCTCTACATCACTACAGTATAGTGTCTTGAACCTCTTCACTACAGTATAGTGTCTTGAACCTCTACATCACTACAGTATAGTGTCTTGAACCTCTACATCACTACAGTATAGTGTCTTGAACCTCTTCATCACTACAGTATAGTGTCTTGAACCTCTTCACTACAGTATAGAGTCTTGAACCTCTTCACTACAGTATAGTGTCTTGAACCTCTACATCACTACAGTATAGTGTCTTGAACCTCTACATCACTACAGTATAGTGTCTTGAACCTCTTCATCACTACAGTATAGTGTCTTGAACCTCTTCACTACAGTATAGTGTCTTGAACCTCTACATCACTACAGTATAGTGTCTTGAACCTCTTCATCACTACAGTATAGTGTCTTGAACCTCTTCACTACAGTATAGTGGATTGAACCTCTTCACTACAGTATAGTGTCATGAACCTCTACATCACTACAGTATAGTGTCTTGAACCTCTTCATCACTACAGTATAGTGTCTTGAACCTCTTCACTACAGTATAGTGGATTGAACCTCTTCACTACAGTATAGTGTCTTGAACCTCTACATCACTACAGTATAGTGTCTTGAACCTCTACATCACTACAGTATAGTGTCTTGAACCTCTACATCACTACAGTATAGTGTCTTGAACCTCTACATCACTACAGTATAGTGTCTTGAACCTCTTCATCACTACAGTATAGTGTCTTGAACCTCTTCATCACTACAGTATAGTGTCTTGAACCTCGTCTCCATCACTACAGTATAGTGTCTTGAACCTCTACATCACTACAGTATAGTGTCTTGAACCTCTCCATCACTACAGTATAGTGTCTTGAACCTCTTCATCACTACAGTATAGTGTCTTGAACCTCGTCTCCATCACTACAGTATAGTGTCTTGAACCTCTACATCAATACAGTATAGTGTCTTGAACCTCTTCACTACAGTATAGTGTCTTGAACCTCTTCTCTACAGTATAGTGTCTTGAACCTCTACATCACTACAGTATAGTGTCTTGAACCTCTTCACTACAGTATAGTGTCTTGAACCTCTTCTCTACAGTATAGTGTCTTGAACCTCTTCATCACTACGGTATAGTGTCTTGAACCTCGTCTCCATCACTACAGTATAGTGTCTTGAACCTCTTCACTACAGTATAGTGTCTTGAACCTCTACATCACTACAATATAGTGTCTTGAACCTCTACATCACTACAGTATAGTGTCTTGAACCTCTTCATCACTACAGTATAGTGTCTTGAACCTCTACATCACTACAGTATAGTGTCTTGAACCTCTACATCACTACAGTATAGTGTCTTGAACCTCTTCTCTACAGTATAGTGTCTTGAACCTCTACATCACTACAGTATAGTGTCTTGAACCTCTTCACTACAGTATAGTGTCTTGAACCTCTACATCACTACAGTATAGTGTCTTGAACCTCTCCATCACTACAGTATAGTGTCTTGAACCTCTCCATCACTACAGTATAGTGTCTTGAACCTCTACATCACTACAGTATAGTGTCTTGAACCTCTTCATCACTACAGTATAGTGTCTTGAACCTCTACATCAATACAGTATAGTGTCTTGAACCTCTCCATCACTACGGTATAGTGTCTTGAACCTCTTCACTACAGTATAGTGTCTTGAACCTCTCCATCACTACAGTATAGTGTCTTGAACCTCTTCACTACAGTATAGTGTCTTGAACCTCTTCATCACTACAGTATAGTGTCTTGAACCTCTACATCACTACAGTATAGTGTCTTGAACCTCTACATCACTACAGTATAGTGTCTTGAACCTCTACATCACTACAGTATAGTGTCTTGAACCTCTACATCACTACAGTATAGTGTCATGAACCTCTTCATCACTACGGTATAGTGTCTTGAACCTCTTCACTACAGTATAGTGTCTTGAACCTCTTCATCACTACAGTATAGTGTCTTGAACCTCTTCATCACTACAGTATAGTGTCTTGAACCTCTTCATCACTACAGTATAGTGTCTTGAACCTCTCCATCACTACAGTATAGTGTCTTGAACCTCTCCATCACTACAGTATAGTGTCTTGAACCTCTTCACTACAGTATAGTGTCTTGAACCTCTTCACTACAGTATAGTGTCTTAAACCTCTACATCACTACAGTATAGTGTCTTGAACCTCTTCATCACTACAGTATAGTGTCTTGAACCTCTCCATCACTACAGTATAGTGTCTTGAACCTCTTCACTACAGTATAGTGTCTTGAACCTCTTCACTACAGTATAGTGTCTTAAACCTCTACATCACTACAGTATAGTGTCTTGAACCTCTTCACTACAGTATAGTGTCTTGAACCTCTACATCACTACAGTATAGTGTCTTGAACCTCTTCACTACAGTATAGTGTCTTGAACCTCTTCACTACAGTATAGTGTCTTGAACCTCTACATCACTACAGTATAGTGTCTTGAACCTCTACATCACTACAGTATAGTGTCTTGAACCTCTACATCACTACAGTATAGTGTCTTGAACCTCTTCATCACTACAGTATAGTGTCTTGAACCTCTCCATCACTACAGTATAGTGTCTTGAACCTCTACATCACTACAGTATAGTGTCTTGAACCTCTACATCACTACAGTATAGTGTCTTGAACCTCTACATCACTACAGTATAGTGTCTTGAACCTCTACATCAATACAGTATAGTGTCTTGAACCTCTACATCAATACAGTATAGTGTCTTGAACCTCTACATCACTACAGTATAGTGTCTTGAACCTCTACATCACTACAGTATAGTGTCTTGAACCTCTCCATCACTACAGTATAGTGTCTTGAACCTCTACATCACTACAGTATAGTGTCTTGAACCTCTACATCACTACAGTATAGTGTCTTGAACCTCTACATCACTACAGTATAGTGTCTTGAACCTCTACATCACTACAGTATAGTGTCTTGAACCTCTTCATCACTACAGTATAGTGTCTTGAACCTCTACACTACAGTATAGTGTCTTGAACCTCTACATCACTACAGTATAGTGTCTTGAACCTCTACATCACTACAGTATAGTGTCTTGAACCTCTACATCACTACAGTATAGTGTCTTGAACCTCTCCATCACTACAGTATAGTGTCTTGAACCTCTACATCACTACAGTAGTGTCTTGAACCTCTACATCACTACAGTATAGTGTCTTGAACCTCTACATCACTACAGTATAGTGTCTTGAACCTCTACACTACAGTATAGTGTCTTGAACCTCTACATCAATACAGTATAGTGTCTTGAACCTCTACATCACTACAGTATAGTGTCTTGAACCTCTACATCACTACAGTATAGTGTCTTGAACCTCTACTTCACTACGGTATAGTGTCTTGAACCTCTACATCACTACAGTATAGTGTCTTGAACCTCTACATCACTACAGTATAGTGTCTTGAACCTCTACTTCACTACGGTATAGTGTCTTGAACCTCTACATCACTACAGTATAGTGTCTTGAACCTCTTCACTACAGTATAGTGTCTTGAACCTCTACATCACTACAGTATAGTGTCTTGAACCTCTCCATCACTACAGTATAGTGTCTTGAACCTCTTCACTACAGTATAGTGTCTTGAACCTCTTCACTACAGTATAGTGTCTTGAACCTCTACATCACTACAGTATAGTGTCTTGAACCTCTTCACTACAGTATAGTGTCTTGAACCTCTTCATCACTACAGTATAGTGTCTTGAACCTCTTCACTACAGTATAGTGTCTTGAACCTCTACATCACTACAGTATAGTGTCTTGAACCTCTACATCACTACAGTATAGTGTCTTGAACCTCTACATCACTACAGTATAGTGTCTTGAACCTCTACATCACTACAGTATAGTGTCTTGAACCTCGTCTCCATCACTACAGTATAGTGTCTTGAACCTCTACATCACTACAGTATAGTGTCTTGAACCTCGTCTCCATCACTACAGTATAGTGTCTTGAACCTCTACATCACTACGGTATAGTGTCTTGAACCTCTCCATCACTACAGTATAGTGTCTTGAACCTCTTCACTACAGTATAGTGTCTTGAACCTCTACATCACTACAGTATAGTGTCTTGAACCTCTTCACTACAGTATAGTGTCTTGAACCTCTACATCACTACAGTATAGTGTCTTGAACCTCTTCACTACAGTATAGTGTCTTGAACCTCTACATCACTACAGTATAGTGTCTTGAACCTCTACATCACTACGGTATAGTGTCTTGAACCTTGTCTCCATCACTACAGTATAGTGTCTTGAACCTCTTCATCACTACGGTATAGTGTCTTGAACCTCGTCTCCATCACTACAGTATAGTGTCTTGAACCTCGTCTCCATCACTACAGTATAGTGTCTTGAACCTCTTCATCACTACGGTATAGTGTCTTGAACCTCGTCTCCATCACTACAGTATAGTGTCTTGAACCTCGTCTCCATCACTACAGTATAGAGTATTGAACCTCTTCTCTACAGTATAGTGTCTTGAACCTTGTCTCCATCACTACAGTATAGTGTCTTGAACCTCTTCATCACTACGGTATAGTGTCTTGAACCTCTTCATCACTACAGTATAGTGTCTTGAACCTCTTCATCACTACAGTATAGTGGATTGAACCTTGTCTCCATCACTACAGTAACCGTCTTCATTCTAACACAGTCTTACGTAACAAGAGTTTCTCACCATATTCTAGTTTCACACCCTGTCCTATCTGTCACATCTCATTGGCTGTTCTCACTTCCCTGTTTAAAAAGGGGATCTGAAATCAGAGCTGTAGCAGCTGCAAGGTGATTGATTTACAAATATGTATTGAGCGAGAGACACTAGTGTTTAAGTCTCTTACAGACATCAGGGGGGTGGGGCATGTTTTGGAGGGGGGGCAGGCGTTGGCGGGGGGCATGTTTTGGAGGGGGGGGGCAGGCGTTGGAGGGCGAGGGGCATGTTTTGGAGGGGGGGGCAGGTGTTGGGGGGGCAGGTGTTGGGGGGGGGGCATGTTTTGGAGGGGGGGGGCATGTTTTGGGGGGGGGGGGGGGGGCATGTTTTGGAGGGGGGGGCGACACCCGTTCTATTTGTCTCCTCGCCAATAATGGACAAGGTCGTTATTTATTGATCTGTTTGTCAGCAGAGTAGGCTACCCGGTACTGACTATCTCTGACATTACGGACAGTAGACTCTCTCTCTCTGACATTACGGACAGTAGACTCTCTCTCTGACATTACGGACAGTAGACTCTCTCTCTGACATTACGGACAGTAGACTCTCTCTCTGACATTACGGACAGTAGACTCTCTCTGACATTACGGACAGTAGACTCTCTCTCTGACATTACGGACAGTAGACTCTCTCTGACATTACGGACAGTAGACTCTCTCTCTGACATTACGGACAGTAGACTCTCTCTCTGACATTACGGACAGTAGACTCTCTCTGACATTACGGACAGTAGACTCTCTCTCTCTGACATTACTGACAGTAGACTCTCTCTCTCTGACATTACGGACAGTAGACTCTCTCTCTGACATTACGGACAGTAGACTCTCTCTCTCTGACATTACGGACAGTAGACTCTCTGACATTAGACAGTAGACTCTCTCTCTGACATTACGGACAGTAGACTCTCTCTCTCTGACATTACGGACAGTAGACTCTCTCTCTCTGACATTACGGACAGTAGACTCTCTCTCTCTGACATTACGGACAGTAGACTCTCTCTCTCTCTGACATTACGGACAGTAGACTCTCTCTCTCTCTGACATTACGGACAGTAGACTCTCTCTCTCTGACATTACGGACAGTAGACTCTCTCTCTGACATTACGGACAGTAGACTCTCTCTCTGACATTACGGACAGTAGACTCTCTCTCTGACATTACGGACAGTAGACTCTCTCTGACATTACGGACAGTAGACTCTCTCTGACATTACGGACAGTAGACTCTCTCTCTGACATTACGGACAGTAGACTCTCTCTCTCTGACATTACGGACAGTAGACTCTCTCTCTCTGACATTACGGACAGTAGACTCTCTCTCTCTGACATTACGGACAGTAGACTCTCTCTCTCTGACATTACGGACAGTAGACTCTCTCTCTCTGACATTACGGACAGTAGACTCTCTCTCTCTGACATTACGGACAGTAGACTCTCTCTCTCTGACATTACGGACAGTAGACTCTCTCTCTCTGACATTACGGACAGTAGACTCTCTCTCTCTCTGACATTACGGACAGTAGACTCTCTCTCTCTGACATTACGGACAGTAGACTCTCTCTCTGACATTACGGACAGTAGACTCTCTCTCTGACATTACGGACAGTAGACTCTCTCTGACATTACGGACAGTAGACTCTCTCTGACATTACGAACAGTAGACTCTCTCTCTGACATTACGGACAGTAGACTCTCTCTCTCTGACATTACGGACAGTAGACTCTCTCTCTCTGACATTACGGACAGTAGACTCTCTCTCTGACATTACGGACAGTAGACTCTCTCTGACATTACGAACAGTAGACTCTCTCTCTGACATTACGGACAGTAGACTCTCTCTCTGACATTACGGACAGTAGACTCTCTCTCTCTGACATTACGGACAGTAGACTCTCTCTCTCTGACATTACGGACAGTAGACTCTCTCTCTCTGACATTACGGACAGTAGACTCTCTCTCTCTGACATTACGGACAGTAGACTCTCTCTCTCTGACATTACGGACAGTAGACTCTCTCTCTCTGACATTACGGACAGTAGACTCTCTCTCTCTGACATTACGGACAGTAGACTCTCTCTCTCTGACATTACGGACAGTAGACTCTCTCTGACATTACGGACAGTAGACTCTCTCTCTGACATTACGGACAGTAGACTCTCTCTCTGACATTACGGACAGTAGACTCTCTCTCTCTCTGACATTACGGACAGTAGACTCTCTCTCTCTGACATTACGGACAGTAGACTCTCTCTCTGACATTACGGACAGTAGACTCTCTCTCTCTGACATCACGGACAGTAGACTCTCTCTGACATCACGGACAGTAGACTCTCTCTGACATTACAGACAGTAGACTCTGTGTGTGTGTGTGTGTGTGTGTGTGTGTGTGTGTGTGTGTGTGTGTGTGTGTGTGTGTGTGTGTGTGTGTACTGCGGTCAGGTCTCTACTGTATGCAATACCCACCAGACTGCCACTGAGAGTGTAGAGCCACTGAACAGTGTCATTGTGGTCGATCACACCGTTCATCCCATCTACAAACAGCATGATCTGACTGAGGGCTGCAACACAAAGATCAAATTACGAGCTGCAACACAGACACTAAAGCCCTGACGTTCAGTATCACGATACTAAAGCCCTGACGTTCAGCGTCCTCAGTATCACGATACTAAAGCCCTGACGTTCAGCGTCCTCAGTATCACGATACTAAAGCCCTGACGTTCAGCGTCCTCAGTATCACGATACTAAAGCACTGACATTCAGTATCACGATACTAAAGCCGTAACGTTCAGTATCACAATACTAAAGCCCTAACGTTCAGTATCACGATACTAAAGACCTGACGTTCAGCGTCCTCAGTATCATGATACTAAAGCCCTAACGTTCAGCTTCCTCAGTATGATGATACTAAAGCCCTGACGTTCAGTATCACGATACTAAAGCCCCGACGTTCAGGGTCCTCAGTATCACGATACTAAAGCCCTGACGTTCAGCTCCCTCAGTATCACGATACTAAAGCCCTGACGTTCAGTATCCTCAGTATCTTTGTTCTGATCGGTAACAGTAATAATTGTAGAAGTATCACGATACTAAAGCCCTAACGTTCAGGGTCCTCAGTATCTTTGTTCTGATCGGTAACAGTAATAATTGTAGAAGTATCACGATACTAAAGCCCTAACGTTCAGGGTCCTCAGTATCACGATACTAAAGCCCTGACGTTCAGTATCCTCAGTATCACGATACTAAAGCCCTGACGTTCAGTATCCTCAGTATCACGATACTAAAGCCCTGACGTTCAGTATCCTCAGTATCACGATACTAAAGCCCTGACGTTCAGTATGACGATACTAAAGCCCTGACGTTCAGTATCACGATACTAAAGCCCTGACGTTCAGGGTCCTCAGTATCACGATACTAAAGCCCTGACGTTCAGTATCACGATACTAAAGCCCTGACATTCAGTATCCTCAGTATCACGATACTAAAGCCCTGACGTTCAGCTCCCTCAGTATCACAATACTAAAGCCCTGACGTTCAGTATCCTCAGTATCTTTGTTCTGATCGGTAACAGTAATAATTGTAGAAGTATCACGATACTAAAGCCCTAACGTTCAGGGTCCTCAGTATCAAGATACTAAAGCCCTGACGTTCAGTATCCTCAGTATCACGATACTAAAGCCCTGACGTTCAGTATCCTCAGTATGACGATACTAAAGCCCTGACGTTCAGTATCACGATACTAAAGCCCTGACGTTCAGGGTCCTCAGTATCACGATACTAAAGCCCTGACGTTCAGTATCACGATACTAAAGCCCTGACGTTCAGTATCACGATACTAAAGCCCTGACGTTCAGTATCCTCAGTATCACGATACTAAAGCCCTAACGTTCAGTGTCCTCAGTATCATGATACTAAAGCCCTAACGTTCAGCGTCCTCAGTATGATGATACTAAAGCCCTGACGTTCAGTATCACGATACTAAAGCCCCGACGTTCAGGGTCCTCAGTATCACGATACTAAAGCCCTAACGTTCAGTGTCCTCAGTATCATGATACTAAAGCCCTAACGTTCAGCGTCCTCAGTATGATGATACTAAAGCCCTGACGTTCAGTATCACGATACTAAAGCCCCGACGTTCAGGGTCCTCAGTATCACGATACTAAAGCCCTGACGTTCAGGGTCCTCAGTATCACGATACTAAAGCCCTGACGTTCAGTATCACGATACTAAAGCCCTGACGTTCAGTATCCTCAGTATCACGATACTAAAGCCCTGACGTTCAGTATCACGATACTAAAGCCCTGACGTTCAGTATCCTCAGTATCACGATACTAAAGCCCTGACGTTCAGCGTCCTCAGTATCACGATACTAAAGCCCTGACGTTCAGTATCCTCAGTATCACGATACTAAAGCCCTGACGTTCAGTATCACGATACTAAAGCCCTGACGTTCAGTATCCTCAGTATCACGATACTAAAGCCCTGACGTTCAGTATCCTCAGTATCACGATACTAAAGCCCTGACGTTCAGCGTCCTCAGTATCACGATACTAAAGCCCTGACGTTCAGTATCCTCAGTATCACGATACTAAAGCCCTAACGTTCAGTGTCCTCAGTATCATGATACTAAAGCCCTAACGTTCAGCGTCCTCAGTATGATGATACTAAAGCCCTGACGTTCAGTATCACGATACTAAAGCCCCGACGTTCAGGGTCCTCAGTATCACGATACTAAAGCCCTAACGTTCAGTGTCCTCAGTATCATGATACTAAAGCCCTAACGTTAAGCGTCCTCAGTATGATGATACTAAAGCCCTGACGTTCAGTATCACGATACTAAAGCCCCGACGTTCAGGGTCCTCAGTATCACGATACTAAAGCCCTGACGTTCAGGGTCCTCAGTATCACGATACTAAAGCCCTGACGTTCAGTATCACGATACTAAAGCCCTGACGTTCAGTATCCTCAGTATCACGATACTAAAGCCCTGACGTTCAGTATCACGATACTAAAGCCCTGACGTTCAGTATCCTCAGTATCACGATACTAAAGCCCTGACGTTCAGCGTCCTCAGTATCACGATACTAAAGCCCTGACGTTCAGTATCCTCAGTATCACGATACTAAAGCCCTGACGTTCAGTATCACGATACTAAAGCCCTGACGTTCAGTATCCTCAGTATCACGATACTAAAGCCCTGACGTTCAGTATCCTCAGTATCACGATACTAAAGCCCTGACGTTCAGTATCCTCAGTATCACGATACTAAAGCCCTGACGTTCAGTATCCTCAGTATCTTTGTTCTGATCGGTAACACTAATAATTGTAAAAGTATCAAGGTATTTATTCATTGCAAACTTGTTCAGAAATATGCACGTATGAGAAAACTATTAAAGTGATATATAAGGTAGACTAGTGGTTAGAGTGGAGTGGTGGAGGGGCGGCAGGTAGACTAGTGGTTAGAGTGGAGGGGCGGCAGGTAGCCTAGTGGTTAGAGTGGAGGGGCGGCAGGTAGTCTAGTGGTTAGAGTGGAGGGGCGGCAGGTAGACTAGTGGTTAGAGTGGAGGGGTGGCAGGTAGACTAGTGGTTAGAGTGGAGGGACGGCAGGTAGACTAGTGGTTAGAGTGGAGGGACGGCAGGTAGACTAGTGGTTAGAGTGGAGGGGCGGCAGGTAGACTAGTGGTTAGAGTGGAGGGACGGCAGGTAGACTAGTGGTTAGAGTGGAGGGGCGGCAGGTAGACTTGTGGTTAGAGTGGAGGGGCGGCAGGTAGACTAGTGGTTAGAGTGGAGGGGAGGCAGGTAGTCTAGTGGTTAGAGTGGAGGGGCGGCAGGTAGACTAGTGGTTAGAGTGGAGGGACGGCAGGTAGACTAGTGGTTAGAGTGGAGGGGCGGCAGGTAGACTAGTGGTTAGAGTGGAGGGGCGGCAGGTAGCCTAGTGGTTAGAGTGGAGGGGCGGCAGGTAGACTAGTGGTTAGAGTGGAGGGGCGGCAGGTAGACTAGTGGTTAGAGTGGAGGGGCGGCAGGTAGACTAGTGGTTAGAGTGGAGGGGCGGCAGGTAGACTAGTGGTTAGAGTGGAGGGGCGGCAGGTAGTCTAGTGGTTAGAGTGGAGGGGCGGCAGGTAGCCTAGTGGTTAGAGTGGAGGGACGGCAGGTAGACTAGTGGTTAGAGTGGAGGGGCGGCAGGTAGCCTAGTGGTTAGAGTGGAGGGACGGCAGGTAGACTAGTGGTTAGAGTGGAGGGGCGGCAGGTAGACAAGTGGTTAGAGTGGAGGGGCGGCAGGTAGTCTAGTGGTTAGAGTGGAGGGGCTGCAGGTAGTCTAGTGGTTAGAGTGGAGGGGCGGCGGGTAGTCTAGTGGTTAGAGTGGAGGGGCGGCAGGTAGACTAGTGGTTAGAGTGGAGGGGCGGCAGGTAGTCTAGTGGTTAGAGTGGAGGGGCGGCGGGTAGACTAGTGGTTAGAGTGGAGGGGCGGCGGGTAGCCTAGTGGTTAGAGTGGAGGGGTGGCAGGTAGACTAGTGGTTAGAGCATTGGACTAGTAACCAAAAGGTTGCTGGATCGAATCCCTGAGCTGACAAGGTAAAAAATCTGTCGTTCTGCCCCTGAACAAGGCTGTTAACCCACTGTTCCTAGGCCGTCATTGTAAATAAGAATCTGTTCTTAACTGACTTGCCTAGTTAAATAAAAGGTTAAATTAAAATGATTGTTGAGATCGTACTCACCTCGGAGAATGTAGTTCTGATAGTTGTGGTCTGCCTCCGCTCCAACCTTGATGAAACACGTCAAGCCTTCTGAATTCACAAACTCTGGCACCAGGTCTTTATCGTCCTACAACACACCACAACCACACAGCAGATTGTTAACAGAGAGGTTACCATGTCATAGAACGCCTGCATAGACACAGTTTAGACCCCAAACAGACAGTTAATGTTCCCCGCACACTAGAGTAGTGTGTTGCAACCGAGGACAGATGATTCTTTACGTGCTACGGGCTTCAGCGCTCAGCGGCCACACTTGTGTGGCTGAGCTGCTTCTAGATGTTTCCACTTCACAATAACAGCACTTACAGCTGGCCCGGGGCAGATGTAACAGGGCAGAAATTTGACGAACTGACTTGTTGGAAAGGTGACATCCTGTGACGGTGCCACGTTGAAAGTCACTGAGCTCTTCAGTACGGCCCATTCTACTGCCAATGTTTGTCTATGGAGATTGCCTGGCTGTGTGCTCGATTTTATACACCTGTCAGCAACGGGTTTGGCTGTATCAGCCGAATCCACTAAATTAAAGGGGTGTCCACATACTTTTGTATATAGTGTATTTTGTATTTTATATATACACAAAAGTATCTCAAAAACATTGTCATGTAGTTAATCAAAACTCTATCCAGAATGTAAATGACAAACCTAAAAAGTAACTTCTGTTGCCATTGGCAACTATGTAAAAACAGCCTCCATAAAGCCAACAGATTAAAATATTGCATCCTGCAGGTAGAAAATATCCTGATAAAAATAAAACACACATGGCCTTTCTGCAACGAACCAGCAACATTGTATCAACTATTAACTAAAAATGACTCCAGCCTGAAGGTCTCACCAGCAACATTGTATCAACTATTAACTAAAAATGACTCCAACCTGAAGGTCTCACCAACGAACTAGCAACATTGTATCAACTATTAACTAAAAATGACTCCAGCCTGAAGGTCTCACCAGCAACATTGTATCAACTATTAACTAAAAATGGCTCCAACCTGAAGGACTCACCAGCAACATTGTATCAACTATTAACTAAAAATGACTCCAACCTGAAGGTCTCACCAACAACATTGTATCAACTATTAACTAAAAATGACTCCAGCCTGAAGGTCTCACCAGCAACATTGTATCAACTATTAACTAAAAATGGCTCCAGCCTGAAGGACTCACCAGCAACATTGTATCAACTATTAACTAAAAATGACTCCAGCCTGAAGGTCTCACCAGCAACATTGTATCAACTATTAACTAAAAATGACTCCAACCTGAAGGTCTCACCAACAACATTGTATCAACTATTAACTAAAAATGACTCCAGCCTGAAGGTCTCACCAGCAACATTGTATCAACTATTAACTAAAAATGACTCCAGCCTGAAGGTCTCACCAGCAACATTGTATCAACTATTAACTAAAAATGACTCCAGCCTGAAGGTCTCACCAGCAACATTGTATCAACTATTAACTAAAAATGACTCCAGCCTGAAGGTCTCACCAGCAACATTGTATCAACTATTAACTAAAAATGACTCCAGCCTGAAGGTCTCACCAGCAACATTGTATCAACTATTAACTAAAAATGACTCCAGCCTGAAGGTCTCACCAGCAACATTGTATCAACTATTAACTAAAAATGACTCCAGCCTGAAGGTCTCACCAGCAACATTGTATCAACTATTAACTAAAAATGACTCCAGCCTGAAGGTCTCACCAGCAACATTGTATCAACTATTAACTAAAAATGACTCCAGCCTGAAGGTCTCACCAGCAACATTGTATAAACTATTAACTAAAAATGACTCCAGCCTGAAGGTCTCACCAGCAACATTGTATCAACTATTAACTAAAAATGACTCCAGCCTGAAGGTCTCACCAACAAACTAGCAACATTGCATCAACTATTAACTAAAAATGACTCCAGCCTGAAGGTCTCACCAACAAACTAGCAACATTGTATCAACTATTAACTAAAAATGACTCCAGCCTGAAGGTCTCACCAGCAACATTGTATCAACTATTAACTAAAAATGACTCCAGCCTGAAGGTCTCACCAACAAACTAGCAACATTGTATCAACTATTAACTAAAAATGACTCCAGCCTGAAGGTCTCACCAGCAACATTGTATCAACTATTAACTAAAAATGACTCCAGCCTGAAGGTCTCACCAGCAACATTGTATCAACTATTAACTAAAAATGACTCCAGCCTGAAGGTCTCACCAACAAACTAGCAACATTGTATTAACTATTAACTAAAAATGGCTCCAACCTGAAGGTCTCACCAACAAACTAGCAACATTGTATCAACTATTAACTAAAAATGGCTCCAACCTGAAGGTCTCACCAGTAAACTAGCAACATTGTATCAACTATTAACTAAAAATTACTCCAGCCTGAAGGTCTCACCAGCAACATTGTATCAACTATTAACTAAAAATGACTCCAGCCTGAAGGTCTCACCAACAAACTAGCAACATTGTATCAACTATTAACTAAAAATGACTCCAGCCTGAAGGTCTCACCAACAAACTAGCAACATTGTATCAACTATTAACTAAAAATGACTCCAACCTGAAGGTCTCACCAGCAACATTGTATCAACTATTAACTAAAAATGACTCCAACCTGAAGGTCTCACCAACAACATTGTATCAACTATTAACTAAAAATGACTCCAGCCTGAAGGTCTCACCAGCAACATTGTATCAACTATTAACTAAAAATGACTCCAGCCTGAAGGTCTCACCAGCAACATTGTATCAACTATTAACTAAAAATGACTCCAGCCTGAAGGTCTCACCAGCAACATTGTATCAACTATTAACTAAAAATGACTCCAGCCTGAAGGTCTCACCAGCAACATTGTATCAACTATTAACTAAAAATGACTCCAGCCTGAAGGTCTCACCAGCAACATTGTATCAACTATTAACTAAAAATGACTCCAGCCTGAAGGTCTCACCAGCAACATTGTATCAACTATTAACTAAAAATGACTCCAGCCTGAAGGTCTCACCAGCAACATTGTATCAACTATTAACTAAAAATGACTCCAGCCTGAAGGTCTCACCAGCAACATTGTATCAACTATTAACTAAAAATGACTCCAGCCTGAAGGTCTCACCAGCAACATTGTATCAACTATTAACTAAAAATGACTCCAGCCTGAAGGTCTCACCAGCAACATTGTATAAACTATTAACTAAAAATGACTCCAGCCTGAAGGTCTCACCAGCAACATTGTATCAACTATTAACTAAAAATGACTCCAGCCTGAAGGTCTCACCAGCAACATTGTATCAACTATTAACTAAAAATGACTCCAGCCTGAAGGTCTCACCAGCAACATTGTATCAACTATTAACTAAAAATGGCTCCAGCCTGAAGGTCTCACCAGCAACATTGTATCAACTATTAACTAAAAATGGCTCCAGCCTGAAGGTCTCACCAGCAACATTGTATCAACTATTAACTAAAAATGACTCCAGCCTGAAGGTCTCACCAACAAACTAGCAACATTGCATCAACTATTAACTAAAAATGACTCCAGCCTGAAGGTCTCACCAACAAACTAGCAACATTGTATCAACTATTAACTAAAAATGACTCCAGCCTGAAGGTCTCACCAGCAACATTGTATCAACTATTAACTAAAAATGACTCCAGCCTGAAGGTCTCACCAACAAACTAGCAACATTGTATCAACTATTAACTAAAAATGACTCCAGCCTGAAGGTCTCACCAGCAACATTGTATCAACTATTAACTAAAAATGACTCCAGCCTGAAGGTCTCACCAGCAACATTGTATCAACTATTAACTAAAAATGACTCCAGCCTGAAGGTCTCACCAACAAACTAGCAACATTGTATCAACTATTAACTAAAAATGGCTCCAACCTGAAGGTCTCACCAGTAAACTAGCAACATTGTATCAACTATTAACTAAAAATTACTCCAGCCTGAAGGTCTCACCAGCAACATTGTATCAACTATTAACTAAAAATGGCTCCAGCCTGAAGGTCTCACCAGCAACATTGTATCAACTATTAACTAAAAATGACTCCAGCCTGAAGGTCTCACCAGCAACATTGTATCAACTATTAACTAAAAATGACTCCAGCCTGAAGGTCTCACCAGCAACATTGTATAAACTATTAACTAAAAATGACTCCAGCCTGAAGGTCTCTCACCAGCAACATTGTATCAACTATTAACTAAAAATGACTCCAGCCTGAAGGTCTCACCAGCAACATTGTATCAACTATTAACTAAAAATGGCTCCAGCCTGAAGGTCTCACCAGCAACATTGTATCAACTATTAACTAAAAATGGCTCCAACCTGAAGGTCTCACTAGCAACATTGTATCAACTATTAACTAAAAATGACTCCAGCCTGAAGGTCTCACCAGCAACATTGTATCAACTATTAACTAAAAATGACTCCAGCCTGAAGGTCTCACCAACAAACTAGCAACATTGTATCAATTATTAACTAAAAATGACTCCAGCCTGAAGGTCTCACCAACAAACTAGCAACATTGTATCAACTATTAACTAAAAATGACTCCAACCTGAAGGTCTCACCAGCAACATTGTATCAACTATTAACTAAAAATGACTCCAGCCTGAAGGTCTCACCAGCAACATTGTATCAACTATTAACTAAAAATGACTCCAGCCTGAAGGTCTCACCAGCAACATTGTATCAACTATTAACTAAAAATGGCTCCAACCTGAAGGTCTCACCAGCAACATTGTATCAACTATTAACTAAAAATGGCTCCAGCCTGAAGGTCTCACCAACAAACTAGCAACATTGTATCAACTATTAACTAAAAATGACTCCAGCCTGAAGGTCTCACCAGCAACATTGTATCAACTATTAACTAAAAATGGCTCCAGCCTGAAGGTCTCACCAACAAACTAGCAACATTGTATCAACTATTAACTAAAAATGGTTCCAACCTGAAGGTCTCACTAGTAAACTTGCAACATTGTATCACCTATCCTGGTCCCTCAGAGTGTCCCTGCCCAGTGAGCTCGGGACAGACACAGCTGGAGACCATTTGATCAAGGTGATAAGAAGCGGTGCTTGACCTTTGGCAGGAGCTCACCGGAGCCGAGTACCGGCACCTCAAAACATGTTCTACAGCTGGAGCTCCTGTTCCCTCTGATATAGAATATTAGCTCAAAAACTATTTCCTGTCCCTAAATATAAAACCGGTACCAGCACCCAGAAATGAGGGTAACCTGTTTCAGTCCAAGTCAAGCACTGATAAGAAGTAGTCAGGTAGGTGTCCCTGTTTGAGGACGTTTCCACTGGATCAGAGCAGGACACATTTCCCGGTTTCACGCTGCTGAGTGGTTCTGGAAAAGGGAGAGACCGCTGGGAAGGATTTTCAACACGAGGAACTAGTGTCATTCTCAACGGGTGTAAAACAAACAAACTGTTAGCTTCTCCACACAACCCTGTTGGGGACACGGCCTGGACATTTACGTCACCTTCAATTATCAAGCCTTCATCTCTCAAATGATTACAATGAAGTCTCTGGCATGACTGGTATGTGCTCTCTCTCTCTCTCCCTCTCCCTCTCCCAGTCTCCCCCCTCGCTCTCTCCCTCTCCCAGTCTCCCCCCTCGCTCTCTCCCTCTCCCAGTCTCCCCATCTCCCCCCTCTCGCCGTCTCCCCATCTCCCCCCTCTCGCCGTCTCCCCCATCTCCCCCCTCTCTCTCTCTCTCCCAGTCTCCCCCGCTCTCTCCCAGTCTCCCCCTCTCTCTCTCTCCCCAAGTCTCCCCCACTCTCTCCCAGTCTCCCCCTCTCTCCCCAAGTCTCCCCCTCTCTCTCTCCCCCCTCTCTACCGCCCGTCTCCTCCCTCTCTCTCCGTCCCCCCCCCCCCCCCCATCTCTATTCTTCCAGGTTCCTCTGTTCCAGTCCTATCAGACACAGAGTAGAGCTGTTTCCACTGGCCATGTTGGCACCAGCTCACAGAGAGAGGAAGAGGAGGGAGGATGGTCGATGTGATATGGAGAGAATCAGCAAGTCTAATAAACGGTGGGTGGGACTCAGTAACGTCTAGTATACTGGTCCTAACCAGAGATAATATACTGGTCTCTACCATAGATAATATACTGGTCCTAACCAGAGATAATATACTGGTCCTAACCAGAGATAATATACTGGTCCTAACCAGAGATAATATACTGGTCCTAACCAGAGATAATATACTGGTCCTAACCAGAGATAATATACTGGTCCTAACCAGAGATAATATACTGGTCCTAACCAGAGATAATATACTGGTCCTAACCATAGATAATATACTGGTCCTAACCAGAGATAATATACTGGTCCTAACCAGAGATAATATACTGGTCCTAACCATAGATAATATACTGGTCCTAACCATAGATAATATACTGGTCCTAACCATAGATAATATACTGGTCCTAACCAGAGATAATACACTGGTCTCTACCATAGATAATATACTGGTCCTAATCATAGATAATATACTGGTCTCTATCAGAGATAATACACTGGTCCTAACCAGAGATAATACACTGGTCTCTACCATAGATAATATACTGGTCCTAATCATAGATAATATACTGGTCTCTATCAGAGATAATATACTGGTCCTAACCAGAGATAATACACTGGTCTCTACCATAGATAATATACTGGTCCTAACCATAGATAATATACTGGTCCTAACCAGAGATAATACACTGGTCCTAACCAGAGATAATACACTGGTCCTAACCAGAGATAATACACTGGTCCTAACCAGAGATAATATACTGGTCCTAACCAGAGATAATACACTGGTCCTAACCAGAGATAATTAACTGGTCTTTACCTCGAAGAGCTGCTTGAGGGAGAACAGGGACCTCCGGAGCTCAGGTCCATGAGAGTTGTACAGCTTCTCTGAAAGAGATCAAAGTGATGAGGTTAACATTAACATCCCACACGACCGGGGAGACATCCCACATGACCGGGGAGACGACCGGGGAGACGTCCACACACGACCGGGGAGACGACCGGGGAGACGTCCCCACACGACCGGGGAGACTGTAGTGTTTAGTAAAGGGGTCACCCCCCCCCCCCCCCCTTAGAGCAGGGGGGTTGTTTAGATAGGTCTACTGTAGTGTTTAGTAAAGGGGTTAACCCCCCCCCCCCTTAGAGCAGGGGGGTTGTTTAGATAGGTCTACTGTAGTGTTTAGTAAAGGGGTTACCCCCCCCCCCCCCCCTTAGAACAGGGGGGTTGTTTAGATAGGTCTACTGTAGTGTTTAGTAAAGGGGTTACCCCCCACCCCCCTTAGAGCAGGGGGGGTTGTTTAGATAGGTCTACTGTAGTGTTTAGTAAAGAGGTTAACCCCCCCCCCCCCTTAGAGCAGGGGCGGTTGTTTAGATAGGTCTACTGTAGTGTTTAGTAAAGGGGTTAACCCCCCCCCCCCCCCCCATTAGAGCAGGGGGGGTTGTTTAGATAGGTCTACTGTAGTGTTTAGTAAAGGGGTTACCCCCCACCCCCCTTAGAGCAGGGGGTTGTTTAGATAGGTCTACTGTAGTGTTTAGTAAAGGGGTTACCCCCCCCCCCCCCCCCTTAGAACAGGGGGGTTGTTTAGATAGGTCTACTGTAGTGTTTAGTAAAGGGGTTACCCCCCACCCCCCTTAGAGCAGGGGGTTGTTTAGATAGGTCTACTGTAGTGTTTAGTAAAGGGGTTAACCCCCCCCCCCCCCCTTAGAGCAGGGGGGTTGTTTAGATAGGTCTACTGTAGTGTTTAGTAAAGGGGTTACACCCCCCCCCCCCTTAGAGCAGGGGGGTTGTTTAGATAGGTCTACTGTAGTGTTTAGTAAAGAGGTTAACCCCCCCCACCCCCCTTAGAGCAGGGGGGGTTGTTTAGATAGGTCTACTGTAGTGTTTAGTAAAGGGGTTACCCCCCCCCCCCCTTAGAGCAGGGGGGTTGTTTAGATAGGTCTACTGTAGTGTTTAGTAAAGAGGTTAACCCCCCCACCCCCCTTAGAGCAGGGGGGGTTGTTTAGATAGGTCTACTGTAGTGTTTAGTAAAGAGGTTAACCCCCCCCCCCCCTTAGAGCAGGGGGGGTTGTTTAGATAGGTCTACTGTAGTGTTTAGTAAAGGGGTCACCCCCCCCTTAGAGCAGGGGGGTTGTTTATATAGGTCTACTGTAGTGTTTAGTAAAGGGGTCACCCCCCCCCTTAGAGCAGGGGGGTTGTTTAGATAGGTCTACTGTAGTGTTTAGTAAAGAGGTTAACCCCCCCCCCCCCCCTTAGAACAGGGGGGTTGTTTAGATAGGTCTACTGTAGTGTTTAGTAAAGGGTTTGGGACCTAAAAAGGCAGAACTGATCATAAATCAGCACTTCTACTCTGAAACCTTGAGACGTGGAGCCTCAAGACTGTAAAGCCCAGATTCAGACTCTGCAGTAGATCAAGTTCAGACCGACAGATAGACACAGAGAGACAGAGCATATCTCCTTTCAGAGAGACAAACCAGCCATCTAAACAACTGTCAGAAGATTATGAGCCGTGGCTGTGGTTACACACCGCAGGGGATCCGTGTGTGTGTGTGTGTGTGTGTGTGTGTGTGTGTGTGTTTGTATAGCAAATATTGTGACACACACACACACACACGTCAACGGTCAGATGTGGTCATAGCAGTAAACCGTACTACCACCATTCACTGCTGTCACCATGGATACCAACAACCTCTAAACAACAACACTGAACACCACAGATCAGGCAGTTTCTAGTGGCCTATCTGTGTTCAGGAATGTGATTTACACAGATCAGACAGTATCTAGTGGCCTATCAGTGATCAGGAATGTGATTTACACAGATCAGACAGTATCTAGTGGCCTATCAGTGTTCAGGAATGTGATTTACACAGATCAGGCAGTATCTAGTGGCCTATCAGTGATCTGGAATGTGATTTACACAGATCAGGCAGTATCTAGTGGCCTATCTGTGTTCAGGAATGTGATTTACACAGATCAGGCAGTATCTAGTGGCCTATCAGTGTTCAGGAATGTGATTTACACAGATCAGACAGTATCTAGTGGCCTATCAGTGTTCAGGAATGTGATTTACACAGATCAGGCAGTATCTAGTGGCCTATCAGTGTTCAGGAATGTGATTTACACAGATCAGACAGTATCTAGTGGCCTATCAGTGTTCAGGAATGTGATTTACACAGATCAGACAGTATCTAGTGGCCTATCAGTGTTCAGTTATGTGATTTACACAGATCAGACAGTATCTAGTGGCCTATCAGTGTTCAGGAATGTGATTTACACAGATCAGACAGTATCTAGTGGCCTATCAGTGTTCAGTTATGTGATTTACACAGATCAGACAGTATCTAGTGGCCTATCAGTGTTCAGGAATGTGATTTACACAGATCAGGCAGTATCTAGTGGCCTATCAGTGTTCAGGAATGTGATTTACACAGATCAGGCAGTATCTAGTGGCCTATCAGTGTTCAGGAATGTGATTTACACAGATCAGGCAGTATCTAGTGGCCTATCAGTGTTCAGGAATGTGATTTACACAGATCAGACAGTATCTAGTGGCCTATCTGTGTTCAGGAATGTGATTTACACAGATCAGGCAGTATCTAGTGGCCTATCAGTGTTCAGGAATGTGATTTACACAGATCAGGCAGTATCTAGTGGCCTATCAGTGTTCAGGAATGTGATTTACACAGATCAGGCAGTATCTAGTGGCCTATCAGTGTTCAGGAATGTGATTTACACAGATCAGGCAGTATCTAGTGGCCTATCAGTGTTCAGGAATGTGATTTACACAGATCAGACAGTATCTAGTGGCCTATCTGTGTTCAGGAATGTGATTTACACAGATCAGGCAGTATCTAGTGGCCTATCAGTGTTCAGGAATGTGATTTACACAGATCAGGCAGTATCTAGTGGCCTATCAGTGTTCAGGAATGTGATTTACACAGATCAGGCAGTATCTAGTGGCCTATCAGTGTTCAGGAATGTGATTTACACAGATCAGGCAGTATCTAGTGGCCGATCTGTGTTCAGGAATGTGATTTACACAGATCAGGCAGTATCTAGTGGCCTATCAGTGTTCAGGAATGTGATTTACACAGATCAGACAGTATCTAGTGGCCTATCAGTGTTCAGTTATGTGATTTACACAGATCAGACAGTATCTAGTGGCCTATCAGTGTTCAGGAATGTGATTTACACAGATCAGACAGTATCTAGTGGCCTATCAGTGTTCAGTTATGTGATTTACACAGATCAGACAGTATCTAGTGGCCTATCAGTGTTCAGGAATGTGATTTACACAGATCAGGCAGTATCTAGTGGCCTATCAGTGTTCAGGAATGTGATTTACATCCTCCCTACGACCCGTATCAATACTTTATGATAACATCCCCCCTACGACCCGTATCAATAAATCATGGTAACATCCCCCCTACGACCCGTATCAATAAATCATGGTAACATCCTCCCTACGACCCGTATCAATACTTTATGATAACATCCCCCCTACGACCCGTATCAATAAATCATGGTAACATCCTCCCTACGACCCGTATCAATACTTTATAACATCCTACGACCCGTATCAATACTTTATAACATCCTCCCTACGACCCATATCAATACTATATGATAACATCCTCCCTACGACCCATATCAATACTTTATGATAACATCCTCCCTACGACCCATATCAATACTGTATGATAACATCCTCCCTACGACCCGTATCAATACTGTATGATAACATCCTCCCTACGACCCGTATCAATACTGTATGATAACATCCTCCCTACGACCCGTATCAATACCGTATGGTAACATCCTCCCTACGACCCGTATCAATACTTTATGATAACATCCTCCCTACGACCCGTATCAATACCGTATGGTAACATCCTCCCTACGACCCGTATCAATACTTTATGATAACATCCTCCCTACGACCCGTATCTAAAACATGAGGATGCAGCCTCCATATCATCAGTAGATCCTTTAACAGAGACTCCTTGCTTGGCTTCTGAAAGAGAGTCACGTCCCCAGACACCAAACAACACAATCAGCATCCATTTAACTCAGGACGACGACCGGTGGGGTTTTCCAGAACGGAACATGGACATTTCCTGTTTCTTCCTCTAAGGGGGTCAGAGTTCTGTTGTCAGGCAGAGTAGAGGACTGACGTGGGAAACAGAGTTCTGTTGTCCTGCTTCTCTCTGTTGTCAGGCAGAGGTAGACACCTCATTTGGCCTCCTTTCCTTCCAGTTCTCTACTGCCAGTGACTGGAACGAATTGCAAAGATCGCTGAAGTTGGAGACTTATTTCCCTCACCAATTTTAAACATCATCTATCTGAGCAGCTAACCCGATCACTGCAGCTGTACATAGTCCATCTCTCATGTGAGTGCATACCATCTATTGGCACAATGGACAGTTAACATCTCATCCCGTGTTTTATGATTCTGATAGTCCATCTGTAAAAAGCCCACCCAATCTACCTACCTCATCCCCATACTGTTTTTATTTACTTTTCTGCTCTTTTGCACACCAGTATCTCTACTTACACATCATCATCTGCTCATTTATCACTCCAGTGTTAATCTTCTAAATTGTAATTATTCGCTCCTATGGCCTATTTATTGCCCACCTCCTCATGCCTTTTGCACACACTGTATATAGACTGTCTTTTCTCTACTGTGTCATTGACTTGTTTGTGTTATTGCCTTGTTTATTGTTTGCTCCATGCGTAACTCTGTGTTGTTGTTTGTGTCGAACTGCTTTGCTTCATCTTGGTCAGGGTCGCAGTTGTAAATGAGAACGTGTTCTCAACTAGCCTACCTGGTTAAATAAAGGTGTTCTCAACTAGCCTACCTGGTTAAATAAAGGTGTTCTCAACTAGCCTACCTGGTTAAATAAAGGTGTTCTCAACTTGCCTACCTGGTTAAATAAAGGTGTTCTCAACTAGCCTACCTGGTTAAATGAAGGTGTTCTCAACTAGCCTACCTGGTTAAATAAAGGTGTTCTCAACTAGCCTACCTGGTTAAATGAAGGTGTTCTCAACTAGCCTACCTGGTTAAATGAAGGTGTTCTCAACTAGCCTACCTGGTTAAATAAAGGTGTTCTCAACTAGCCTACCTGGTTAAATGAAGGTGAAATCAAATATAAAACTGACATGGGAAATTAACAGAACAACGATGGTGTAACTATAAAAGATGTTTACCCGTACAGACGGGTAAATAACGACCAGTCTCATTTGTCAGCTGAACACCTGGCACTGTAAAACACATCTACATTACTGTTTATTCTTTACTACTAAGGAATGTTTAAAAACATATTGGATTGTTCAGCAACTGTCTACCGTTGTCCTACTTGAACTGACACTGCCATCTAAGTCTTAGATACCTGGGTTCATGTTGTGCTGCGGCGTCATGCAGAGTAACATATCGGCAGGTCAAACTGATCCTGATAACAGAACACTGAGCTAAGAGAGATAGCAGATGACAGCACAGTGCAGGAAGCAGAGTTCACACTAAGAGGAGCTGAGGAAGGAAGGAAGGAAAGGAAGGAAGGAAGGAAGTGGGAAGTGGACGAGTACAGAGAACAGAGAGGCCAGTAGGGGCCAGAACAGCCCAAAGAGGCCAGAGTACAGAGAACAGAGAGGCCAGTAGGGGCCAGAACAGCCCAAAGAGGCCAGAGTACAGAGCCAGAGAGGCCAGTAGGGGCCAGAACAGCCCAAAGAGGCCAGAGTACAGAGAACAGAGGCCAGTAGGGGCCAGAACAGCCCAAAGAGGCCAGAGTACAGAGCCAGAGAGGCCAGTAGGGGCCAGAACAGCCCAAAGAGGCCAGAGTACAGAGCCAGAGAGGCCAGTAGGGGCGAGAACAGCCCAAAGAGGCCAGAGTACAGAGAACAGAGAGGCAGGAGTACAGAAGCCAGTAGAGATCAGAGAAGCCAGTAGACAGTAGAAACTAGTAGAGGCCAGAGGGGCCAGTAGAGGCCAAGCTATTTAGGCCATATGATTTGGGAAATGTAATTATATTTACTTCATTTCACATTTCAAATTGCTCATCGGAATTCAGTAAGAATGACGCACGCTGTTGCATCAGATATGCATGTTCTTAATTACCATAAACAAAATGTGATTTCTGGCATTCTGAACAGCATGGGTGGAAGCCCTGATCCGGCGACCTGGGCGGAAGCCCTGATCCGGCGACCTGGGCGGAAGCCCTGATCCGGCGACCTGGGCGGAAGCCCTGATCCGGCGACCTGGGCGGAAGCCCTGATCCGGCGACCTGGGCGGAAGCCCTGATCCGGCGACCTGGGCGGAAGCCCTGATCCGGCGACCTGGGCGGAAGCCCTGATCCGGCGACCTGGGCGGAAGCCCTGATCCGGCGACCTGGGCGGAAGCCCTGATCCGGCGACCTGGGCGGAAGCCCTGATCCGGTGACGAAAGTAATGAACATTTATTAAAATGTGCGGGTAAATTCAAAACGCTGCCAGTCAACAGAAAACCCTGATTGGTTCCGTCAGACAGAAAACCCTGATTGGTTCCGTCAGACAGAAAACCCTGATTGGTTCCGTCAGACAGAAAACCCTGATTGGTTCCGTCAGACAGAAAACCCTGATTGGTTCCGTCAGACAGAAAACCCTGATTGGTTCCGTCAGACAGAAAACCCTGATTGGTTCCGTCAGACAGAAAACCCTGATTGGTTCCGTCAGACAGAAAACCCTGATTGGTTCCGTCAGACAGAAAACCCTGATTGGTTTCGTCAGACAGAAAGTCCAACTGGAAGGTTATTTGACTCCAGTACATGAGGTCCATATGGAGACACGGAATGAACCCCAATACGTCTGCTGGATCCACAGGATCCAATACAGAACCCAGGATCCAATACAGTACCCAGGATCCAATACAGTACCCAGGATCCAATACAGAACCCAGGATCCAATACAGTACCCAGGATCCAATACAGTACCCAGGATCCAATACAGAACCCAGGATCCAATACAGTACCCAGGATCCAATACAGAACCCCGATACGTCTCCTGGATCCACAGGATCCAATACAGAACCCCAATACGTCTCCTGGATCCACAGGATCCAATACAGAACCCAGGATCCAATACAGTACCCAGGATCCAATACAGTACCCAGGATCCAATACAGAACCCCAATACGTCTCCTGGATCCACAGGATCCAATACAGAACCAAGGATCCAATACAGAACCAAGGATCCAATACAGAACCCAGGATCCAATACAGAACCCAGGATCCAATACAGAACCCCAATACGTCTCCTGGATCCACAGGATCCAATACAGAACCCATGATCCAATACAGAACCCAGGATCCAATACAGAACCCAGGATCCAATACAGAACCCGAATACGTCTCCTGGATCCACAGGATCCAATACAGAACCCCAATACGTCTCCTGGATCCACAGGATCCAATACAGAACCCAGGATCCAATACAGTACCCAGGATCCAATACAGAACCCAGGATCCAATACAGAACCAAGGATCCAATACAGAACCCCAATACGTCTCCTGGATCCACAGGATCCAATACAGAACCCAGGATCCAATACAGAACCCAGGATCCAATACAGAACCCAGGATCCAATACAGAACCCCAATACGTCTCCTGGATCCACAGGATCCAATACAGAACCCCAATACGTCTCCTGGATCCACAGGATCCAATACAGAACCCAGGATCCAATACAGTACCCAGGATCCAATACAGAACCCAGGATCCAATACAGAACCCCAATACGTCTCCTGGATCCACAGGATCTAATACAGAACCCAGGATCCAATACAGTACCCAGGATCCAATACAGAACCCAGGATCCAATACAGAACCCAGGATCCAATACAGAACCCCAATACGTCTCCTGGATCCACAGGATCCAATACAGAACCCAGGATCCAATACAGAACCCAGGATCCAATACAGAACCCAGGATCCAATACAGAACCCAGGATCCAATACAGAAGCCCAATACGTCTCCTGGATCCACAGGATCCAATACAGAACCCAGGATCCAATACAGAACCCAGGATCCAATACAGAACCAAGGATCCAATACAGAACCCAGGATCCAATACAGAACCCAGGATCCAATACAGAACCCAGGATCCAATACAGAACCAAGGCTCCAATACAGAACCAAGGCTCCAATACAGAACCCCGATACGTCTGCTGGATCCACAAGATCCAATACAGTACCCAGGATCCAATACAGTACCCAGGATCCAATACAGAACCCAGGATCCAATACAGGATCCAATACAGAACCCAGGATCCAATACAGAACCCAGGATCCAATACAGAACCCCGATACGTCTGCTGGATCCAATACAGAACCCAGGATCCAATACAGAACCCAGGATCCAATACAGAACCCAAATACGTCTGCTGGATCCACAGGATCCACACTATATCACAGAGAGCTGCTATACTATATATCTGACAGACACTATATCACAGAGAGCTGCTATACTATATATCTGACAGACACTATATTACAGAGAGCTGCTATATCTGACAGACACTATATCACAGAGAGCTGCTATACTATATATCTGACAGACGCTATATCACAGAGAGCTGCTATATCTGACAGACACTATATCACAGAGAGCTGCTATATCTGACAGACACTATATCACAGAGAGCTGCTATATCTGACAGACACTATATCACAGAGAGCTGCTATATCTGTCAGAAACTATATCACAGAGAGCTGCTATATCTGACAGACACTATATCACACAGAGCTGCTATACTATATATCTGACAGACACTATATCACAGAGAGCTGCTATACTATATATCTGACAGACACTATATCACAGAGAGCTGCTATACTATATATCTGACAGACACTATATCACAGAGAGCTGCTATATCTGACAGACACTATATCACAGAGAGCTGCTATACTATATATCTGACAGACACTATATCACAGAGAGCTGCTATACTATATATCTGACAGACACTATATCACAGAGAGCTGCTATACTATATATCTGTCTGACAGACACTATATCACAGAGAGCTGCTATACTATATATCTGTCTGACAGACACTATATCACAGAGAGCTGCTATACTATATATCTGTCTGACAGACACTATATCACACAGAGCTGCTATATCTGACAGACACTATATCACAGAGAGCTGCTATACTATATATCTGACAGACACTATATCACAGAGAGCTGCTATATCTGACAGACACTATATCACAGAGAGCTGCTATATCTGACAGACACTATATCACAGAGAGCTGCTATACCTGACAGACACTATATCACAGAGAGCTGCTATATCTGACAGACACTATATCACAGAGAGCTGCTATATCTGACAGACACTATATCACAGAAAGCTGCTATATCTGACAGACACTATATCACAGAGAGCTGCTATATCTGACAGACACTATATCACAGAGAGCTGCTATACTATATATCTGACAGACACTATATCACAGAGAGCTGCTATATTATATATCTGACAGACACTATCACAGAGAGCTGCTATATCTGACAGACACTATATCACAGAGAGCTGCTATACTATATATCTGACAGACACTATATCACAGAGAGCTGCTATATCTGACAGACACTATATCACAGAGAGCTGCTATACTATATATCTGACAGACACTATATCACAGAGAGCTGCTATATCTGACAGACACTATATCACAGAGAGCTGCTATACTATATATCTGACAGACACTATATCACAGAGAGCTGCTATACTATATATCTGACAGACACTATCACAGAGAGCTGCTATACTATATATCTGACAGACACTATATTACAGAGAGCTGCTATATCTGACAGACACTATATCACAGAGAGCTGCTATATCTGACAGACACTATATCACAGAGAGCTGCTATACTATATATCTGACAGACACTATATCACAGAGAGCTGCTATATCTGACAGAAACTATATCAGAGAGCTGCTATATCTGACAGAAACTATATCACAGAGAGCTGCTATACTATATATCTGACAGACACTATATTACAGAGAGCTGCTATACTATATATCTGACAGACACTATATCACAGAGAGCTGCTATATCTGACAGACACTATATCACAGAGAGCTGCTATACTATATATCTGACAGACACTATATTACAGAGAGCTGCTATACTATATATCTGACAGACACTATCACAGAGAGCTGCTATATCTGACAGACACTATATCACAGAGAGCTGCTATACTATATATCTGACAGACACTATATCACAGAGAGCTGCTATACTATATATCTGACAGACACTATATTACAGAGAGCTGCTATACTATATATCTGACAGACACTATCACAGAGAGCTGCTATACTATATATCTGACAGACACTATCACAGAGAGCTGCTATACTATATATCTGACAGACACTATATCACAGAGAGCTGCTATATCTGACAGACACTATATCACAGAGAGCTGCTATACTATATATCTGACAGACACTATCACAGAGAGCTGCTATATCTGACAGACACTATATCACAGAGAGCTGCTATACTATATATCTGACAGACACTATATTACAGAGAGCTGCTATACTATATATCTGACAGACACTATCACAGAGAGCTGCTATATCTGACAGACACTATATCACAGAGAGCTGCTATACATTATATCTGACAGACACTATCACAGAGAGCTGCTATACTATATATCTGACAGACACTATATTACAGAGAGCTGCTATACTATATATCTGACAGACACTATATCACACAGAGCTTCTATATCTGACAGACACTATATCACAGAGAGCTGCTATACTATATATCTGACAGACACTATATTACAGAGAGCTGCTATACTATATATCTGACAGACACTATATCACACAGAGCTTCTATATCTGACAGACACTATATCACAGAGAGCTGCTATATCTGTCAGAAACTATATCACACAGAGCTTCTATATCTGACAGACACTATATCACACAGAGCTGCTATACTATATATCTGACAGACACTATATCACAGAGAGCTGCTATACTATATATCTGACAGACACTATATTACAGAGAGCTGCTATATCTGACAGACACTATATCACAGAGAGCTGCTATATCTGTCAGAAACTATATCACACAGAGCTTCTATATCTGACAGACACTATATCACACAGAGCTGCTATACTATATATCTGACAGACACTATATCACAGAGAGCTGCTATATCTGACAGACACTATATCACAGAGAGCTGCTATACTATATATCTGACAGACACTATATCACAGAGAGCTGCTATACTATATATCTGACAGACACTATATCACAGAGAGCTGCTATATCTGACAGACACTATATCACAGAGAGCTGCTATACTATATATCTGACAGACACTATATCACAGAGAGCTGCTATATCTGACAGACACTATATCACAGAGAGCTGCTATACTATATATCTGACAGACACTATATCACAGAGAGCTGCTATATCTGACAGACACTATATCACAGAGAGCTGCTATATCTGACAGACACTATATCACAGAGAGCTGCTATTTCTGACAGACACTATCACAGAGAGCTGCTATCCTATATATCTGACAGACACTATATCACAGAGAGCTGCTATCCTATATATCTGACAGACACTATCACAGAGAGCTGCTATACTATATATCTGACAGACACTATATCACAGAGAGCTGCTATACTATATCTGTCTGACAGACACTATATCACAGAGAGCTGCTATATCTGACAGACACTATATCACAGAGCTGCTATACTATATATCTGACAGACACTATATCACAGTATAGTATAGCAGCTCTCTGTGATATATCTAACAGACATGCTGTATCACAGAGAGCTGCTATATCTGACAGACACTATCTCACAGAGAGCTGCTATACTATATATCTGACAGACACTATATCACAGTATAGTATAGCAGCTCTCTGTGATATATCTAACAGACATGCTGTATCACAGAGAGCTGCTATATCTGACAGACACTATATCACAGAGAGCTGCTATATCTGACAGACACTATATCACAGAGAGCTGCTATATCTGACAGACACTATCACAGAGAGCTGCTATCCTATATATCTGACAGACACTATATCACAGAGAGCTGCTATCCTATATATCTGACAGACACTATCACAGAGAGCTGCTATACTATATATCTGACAGACACTATATCACAGAGAGCTGCTATACTATATCTGTCTGACAGACACTATATCACAGAGAGCTGCTATATCTGACAGACACTATATCACAGAGCTGCTATACTATATATCTGACAGACACTATATCACAGAGAGCTGCTATCCTATATATCTGACAGACACTATCACAGAGAGCTGCTATACTATATATCTGACAGACACTATATCACAGAGAGCTGCTATACTATATCTGTCTGACAGACACTATATCACAGAGCTGCTATACTATACATCTGACAGACACTATATCACAGTATAGTATAGCAGCTCTCTGTGATATATCTAACAGACATGCTGTATCACAGAGAGCTGCTATATCTGACAGACATGCTGTATCACAGGAAGCTGCTCTGTATAGAAGACAACACTAGAATCTCTTAGAGGAGAAGACGGATGCTGGGAAGGAGACTAATCAACCACACAAGCACAAAACTAAAAGATACAAGCATGGGTGCACACACACACACACACAGCGTGCACACACACACACACACACACACAGACACAGCGTGCATACACACACACCCACACAGTGTTATCAGTAGAGCAGCAGGCAGGATGCTCCCAACACAAATAGACACCATTTAGAAAAGAGGAAGAAAGGCCTAGAATGTAGATTAATAAACAGACCAGCTGGATATGTACTCAACAACACTCTGACAGACTAGTGTCCTGTCCAGGGGGTGTCCTGCTACATCAGTGTCCTGTCCAGGGGGTGACCTGCTACAATAGTGTCCTGTCCAGGGGGTGTCCTGCTACATCAGTGTCCTGTCCAGGGGGTGTCCTGCTACATCAGTGTCCTGTCCAGGGGGTGTCCTGCTACATCAGTGTCCTGTCCAGGGGGTGTCCTGCTACATCAGTGTCCTGTCCAGGGGGTGTCCTGCTACATCAGTGTCCTGTCCAGGGGGTGTCCTGCTACATCAAGCTGCCTCTCTACAGAAACAGGAGATAGACTAGTGTCCTGTCCAGGGGGTGTCCTGTCCATCAAGCTGTCTCACTACAGAAACAGGAGATAGACTAGTGTCCTGTCCAGGGGGTGTCCTGTCCATCAAGCTGTCTCACTACAGAAACAGGAGATAGACTAGTGTCCTGTCCAGGGGGTGTCCTGCTACATCAAGCTGCCTCACTACAGAAACAGGGAGGAGATTGGCCCATAGCACAGGAGTCATTCTGCCTCGGACAATGATTATTTAGTCATACAGAATGGTGGGAACTTCTCTGACTTGTCTAATACATTACTTATTATTACGGGATTACTTAAAACGAAGTGGACCGCCCTCTACTGGCCTCGTCATGTGACAGTGGACCGCTCTCTCTACTGGCCTCGTCATGTGACAGTGGACCGCTCTCTACTGGCCTCGTCATGTGACAGTGGACCGCGCTCTACTGGCCTCGTCATGTGACAGTGGACCGCTCTCTACTGGCCTCGTCATGTGACAGTGGACCGCTCTCTACTGGCCTCGTCATGTGACAGTGGACGGCTCTCTACTGGCCTCGTCATGTGACAGCGGACCGCTCTCTACTGGCCTCGTCATGTGACAGTGGCTGGCCCAGCAGTAGGCTACAGTACTCAATAACAGAGAGACTGGTGGGAAATGGTTCTACATCTGCATTGCTGTTTGAGGTTTTAGACTGGGTTTCTGTACAGCACTTTGTGACATCTCCTTTATAAATACACATTGATTGATTGATTACATCAGTCTAATATTATATAATATGATAACAGCCAAGTCCTCTTCACAGTCCCTGTCATGTGATTACATCAGTCTAATATTATATAATATGATAACAGCCATGCCAAGTCCTCATCACAGGCCCTGTCATGTGATACTGAATGTGTCCTATGGAACCCTATTCCCTATATAGTGCACTACTATTGATCAGAGCCCTATGGAACCATATCCCCTTTATAGTGCACTACTATAGACCAGAGCCCTATTCCCTATATAGTGGTACTACTATAGACCAGAGCCCTATTCCCTATATAGTGCACTACTATAGACCAGAGCCCTATTCCCTATATAGTGGTACTACTATAGACCAGAGCCCTATTCCCTATATAGTGGTATTACTATTAACCAGAGCCCTATTCCCTATATAGTGGTACTACTATAGACCAGAGCCCTATTCCCTATATAGTGGTACTACTATAGACCAGAGCCCTATTCCCTATATAGTGGTACTACTATAGACCAGGGCCCTATTCCCTATATAGTGCACTACTATAGACCAGAGCCCTATTCCCTATATAGTGGTACTACTATAGACCAGAGTCCTATTCCCTATATAGTGCACTACTATAGACCAGAGCCCTATGGAACCCTATCCCCTTTATAGTGCATTGACCAGAGCCCTATGGGCCATTATGCACTATATAGGCAATAGGGTCCCATTTGGGACTCAGTCACTGGCGATCAGCAGTAGAAATCTTTTCCCAAGTCAGAGTTTATAAATAACGAGTCTGACACACTATTTTCAGCTCGGCCTTTTCTAATTTCTGTGCCCTGGGCTTTTTCCTATACGCATGTGGGCATCAGATACATGTCTCAGGAGTCCAATATACTGAATTAACCACAGATATTATAGCTAGGACATCATCAGATCCATGGCTCAGGAGTCCAATATACTGTATTAACCACAGACATTACAACTGGGACACAGACAGGACATCTATAATCTACTACATTATCCATATCCTGCTACCTTCTCATTCCCCTGGGGGAACCACCATCCTGCTACCTTCTCATTCCCCTGGGGGAACCACCCTGCTACCTTCTCATTCCCCTGGCGGAACCACCCTGCTACCTTCTCATTCCCCTGGGGGAACCATCCTGCTACCTTCTCATTCCCCTGATGGAATCATCCTGCTACCTTCTCATTCCCCTGGGGGAACCACCCTGCTACCTTCTCATTCCCCTGGCGGAACCATCCTGCTACCTTCTCATTCCCCTGGGGGAACCACCCTGCTACCTTCTCATTCCCCTGGGGGAACCACCCTGCTACCTTCTCATTCCCCTGGGGGAACCACCATCCTGCTACCTTCTCATTCCCCTGGGGGAACCACCCTGCTACCTTCTCATTCCCCTGGGGGAACCATCCTGCTACCTTCTCATTCCCCTGGGGGAACCACCATCCTGCTACCTTCTCATTCCCCTGGGGGAACCACCCTGCTACCTTCTCATTCCCCTGACAGAACCATCCTGCTACCTTCTCATTCCCCTGGGGGAACCACCCTGCTACCTTCTCATTCCCCTGACGGAACCATCCTGCTACCTTCTCATTCCCCTGACGGAACCATCCTGCTACCTTCTCATTCCCCTGGGGGAACCACCCTGCTACCTTCTCATTCCCCTGGCGGAACCATCCTGCTACCTTCTCATTCCCCTGGGGGAACCACCATCCTGCTACCTTGTCATTCCCCTGGGGGAACCATCCTGCTACCTTCTCATTCCCCTGGGGGAACCACCATCCTGCTACCTTCTCATTCCCCTGACGGAACCATCCTGCTACCTTCTCATTCCCCTGGGGGAACCACCATCCTGCTACCTTCTCATTCCCCTGACGGAACCATCCTGCTACCTTCTCATTCCCCTGGGGGAACCACCATCCTGCTACCTTCTCATTCCCCTGACGGAACCACCCTGCTACCTTCTCATTCCCTTGGGGGAACCACCCTGCTACCTTCTCATTCCCCTGGGGGAACCACCCTGCTACCTTCTCATTCCCCTGGGGGAACCACCATCCTGCTACCTTGTCATTCCCCTGGGGGAACCATCCTGCTACCTTCTCATTCCCCTGGGGGAACCACCATCCTGCTACCTTCTCATTCCCCTGACGGAACCATCCTGCTACCTTCTCATTCCCCTGGGGGAACCACCATCCTGCTACCTTCTCATTCCCCTGACGGAACCATCCTGCTACCTTCTCATTCCCCTGGGGGAACCACCATCCTGCTACCTTCTCATTCCCCTGACGGAACCACCCTGCTACCTTCTCATTCCCTTGGGGGAACCACCCTGCTACCTTCTCATTCCCCTGGGGGAACCACCCTGCTACCTTCTCATTCCCCTGGGGGAACCATCCTGCTACCTTCTCATTCCCCTGACGGAACCATCCTGCTACCTTCTCATTCCCCTGACGGAACCATCCTGCTACCTTCTCATTCCCCTGACGGAACCATCCTGCTACCTTCTCATTTCCCTGACGGAACCATCCTGCTACCTTCTCATTCCCCTGACGGAACCATCCTGCTACCTTCTCATTCCCCTGGCGGAACCATCCTGCTACCTTCTCATTCCCCTGGGGGAACCACCCTGCTACCTTCTCATTCCCCTGGGGGAACCATCCTGCTACCTTCTCATTCCCCTGGGGGAACCACCATCCTGCTACCTTCTCATTCCCCTGGGGGAACCACCATCCTGCTACCTTCTCATTCCCCTGGGGGAACCACCATCCTGCTACCTTCTCATTCCCCTGGGGGAACCACCATCCTGCTACCTTCTCATTCCCCTGACGGAACCACCCTGCTACCCTCTCATTCCCCTGGGGGAACCACCCTGCTACCTTCTCATTCCCCTGGGGGAACCACCCTGCTACCTTCTCATTCCCCTGGGGGAACCACCCTGCTACCTTCTCATTCCCCTGGGGGAACCACCCTGCTACCTTCTCATTCCCCTGGGGGAACCACCCTGCTACCTTCTCATTCCCCTGGCGGAACCATCCTGCTACCTTCTCATTCCCCTGGCGGAACCATCCTGCTACCTTCTCATTCCCCTGGGGGAACCACCATCCTGCTACCTTCTCATTCCCCTGGGGGAACCACCCTGCTACCTTCTCATTCCCCTGGCGGAACCACCTTCCTGCTACCTTCTCATTCCCCTGGCGGAACCACCTTCCTGCTACCTTCTCATTCCCCTGGTGGAACAACCTTCCTGCTACCTTCTCATTCCCCTGGCGGAACCACCTTCCTGCTACCTTCTCATTCCCCTGGCGGAACCACCTTCCTGCTACCTTCTCATTCCCCTGGCGGAAACACCTTCCTGCTACCTTCTCATTCCCCTGGGGGAACCATCCTGCTACTTTCTCATTCCCCTGACGGAACCATCCTGCTACCTTCTCATTCCCCTGACGGAACCATGATCAGAAAAGAGTGAGGTCAGATCAGAGCAAGATAGAGAGAGAGAAAGATAACACTTGTGAGCAGAGCAGAGAGTCTAGAGGATCAGCACATTCCTAGAGTCAGACACAATGAGTTTAGTCAGGGTGAGATGAGCGGTTCCCTCTGGAGCCCAGAGGGGCCCTCGAGGAGGAGAGGGTGAAGGCAGGTACTAATAGCCAAGAGAGAGACATTCATTCTGGTGTCAGGGAGAGTTGTCTGTGGCTAATATATTTGGTGGATCTAAGACCAGTTAGTCTCTTCAGAGTGGTGGATCTAACCCCCAGTCAGTCTCTTCAGAGTGGTGGATCTAACCCCAGGGCTTCAAACAAGACAGGAGGGAGAAGGGAGGGGGGGGGGGGAGGAGGAGGAGATGGCTTCTGACAGGACAGGAGGGTGAAGGGAGGAGGAGGAGGAGAGGGCTTTTGACAGGACAGGTGGGAGAAGGGAGGGGGGAGGAGGAGAGGGCTTTTGACAGGACAGGTGGGAGAAGGGAGGGGGGAGGAGGAGGAGAGGGCTTTTGACAGGACAAGAGGGAGAAGGGAGGGGGGAGGAGGAGGAGAAGGCTTCTAACAGGACAGGAGGGAGAAGGGAGGTGGGAGGAGGAGGAGGAGAGGGCTTCTAACAGGACAGGAGGGAGAAGGGAGGGGGAGGAGGAGGAGGAGAGGGCTTCTAACAGGACAGGAGGGTGAAGGGAGGAGGAGGAGGAGAGGGCTTTTGACAGGACAGGAGGGAGAAGGGAGGGGGGAGAAGGAGGAGGAGGAGAGAGCTTCTAACAGGACAGGATGGAGAAGGGAGGTGGGAGGAGGAGGAGGAGAGGGCTTCTAAAAGGACAGGAGGGAGAAGGGAGGTGGGAGGAGGAGGAGGAGAGGGCTTCTAACAGGACAGGAGGGAGAAGGGAGGGGGAGGAGGAGGAGGAGAGGGCTTCTAACAGGACAGGAGGGTGAAGGGAGGAGGAGGAGGAGAGGGCTTTTGACAGGACAGGAGGGAGAATGGAGGAGGAGGAGGAGGAGGAGGAGGAGGAGGAGGAGGAGGAGGAGAAAGCTTCTAACAGGACAGGAGGGAGAAGGGAGGTGGGAGGAGGAGGAGAGGGCTTTTGACCGGACAGGAGGGAGAAGGGAGGGGGGAGAAGGAGGAGGAGGAGAGAGCTTCTAACAGGACAGGATGGAGAAGGGAGGTGGGAGGAGGAGGAGGAGAGGGCTTCTAAAAGGACAGGAGGGAGAAGGGAGGTGGGAGGAGGAGGAGAGGGCTTCTGACAGGACAGGAGGGTGAAGGGAGAAGGAGGAGGAGGAGGAGGAGAGGGCTTTTGACAGGACAGGAGGGAGAAGGGAGGGGGGAGGAGGAGGAGAGGGCTTTTGACAGGACCGGAGGGAGAAGGAGAAGGCTTCTTACAGGGTAGGAGGGAGGAGAAGTGGGGCGGTGATGGGCAGGATTTACAGTTTTGGGACTATTTAATTGGTCCATTAAGTCAGGCAAGCACATATACCGCATTTTAAATGATCTCAAAATAGTTTTTAAACCCGGGTCTGGACACTCCGCATGTTCCTACACAAAGAGAGAGGGACTGTTGGCGACCGTGTTGAGACTGAAGGCTGGTAGGAGACCCTCTGCTGAGGTTAAAGTCACTGAGACTGAAGGCCGGTAGAAGACCCTCTGCTGAGGTTAAAGTCACTGAGACTGAAGGCTGGTAGAAGACCCTCTGCTGAGGTTTAAGCCACTGAGACTGAAGGCTGGTAGAAGACCCTCTGCTGAGGTTAAAGTCACTGAGGCTGAAGGCTGGTAGAAGACCCTCTGCTGAGGTTAAAGTCACTGAGACTGAAGGCCGGTAGGAGACCCTCTCCTGAGGTTAAAGTCACTGAGACTGAAGGCTGGTAGGAGACCCTCTGCTGAGGTTAAAGTCACTGAGACTGAAGGCCGGTAGAAGACCCTCTGCTGAGGTTAAAGTCACTGAGACTGAAGGCTGGTAGAAGACCCTCTGCTGAGGTTTAAGCCACTGAGACTGAAGGCTGGTAGAAGACCCTCTGCTGAGGTTAAAGTCACTGAGGCTGAAGGCTGGTAGAAGACCCTCTGCTGAGGTTAAAGTCACTGAGACTGAAGGCCGGTAGGAGACCCTCTGCTGAGGTTAAAGTCACTGAGACTGAAGGCTGGTAGGAGACCCTCTGCTGAGGTTAAAGTCACTGAGGCTGAAGGCTGGTAGAAGACCCTCTGCTGAGGTTAAAGTCACTGAGACTGAAGGCCGGTAGGAGACCCTCTGCTGAGGTTAAAGTCACTGAGACTGAAGGCTGGTAGGAGACCCTCTGCTGAGGTTAAAGTCACTGAGACTGAAGGCCGGTGGGAGACCCTCTGCTGAGGTTAAAGTCACTGAGACTGAAGGCTGGTAGAAGACCCTCTGCTGAGGTTAAAGACACTGAGACTGAAGGCTGGTAGGAGACCCTCTGCTGAGGTTAAAGTCACTGAGGCTGAAGGCTGGTAGAAGACCCTCTGCTGAGGTTAAAGTCACTGAGGCTGAAGGCTGGTAGGAGACCCTCTGCTGAGGTTAAAGTCACTGAGGCTGAAGGCTGGTAGAAGACCCTCTGCTGAGGTTAAAGTCACTGAGGCTGAAGGCTGGTAGGAGACCCTCTGCTGAGGTTAAAGTCACTGAGACTGAAGGCTGGTAGAAGACCCTCTGCTGAGGTTAAAGTCACTGAGACTGAAGGCCGGTAGGAGACCCTCTGCTGAGGTAAAAGTCACTGAGGCTGAAGGCTGGTAGAAGACCAGGTTAAAGCCACTGAGACTGAAGGCTGGTAGAAGACCCTCTGCTGAGGTTAAAGTCACTGAGACTGAAGGCCGGTAGGAGACCCTCTGCTGAGGTTAAAGTCACTGAGGCTGAAGGCTGGTAGAAGACCCTCTGCTGAGGTTAAAGCCAATGAGACTGAAGGCCGGTAGGAGACCCTCTGCTGAGGTTAAAGTCACTGAGGCTGAAGGCTGGTAGGAGACCCTCTGCTGAGGTTAAAGCCACTGAGACTGAAGGCCGGTGGGAGACCCTCTGCTGAGGTTAAAGCCAATGAGACTGAAGGCCGGTAGGAGACCCTCTGCTGAGGTTAAAGTCACTGAGACTGAAGGCTGGTAGAAGACCCTCTGCTGAGGTTAAAGTCACTGAGACTGAAGGCTGGTAGAAGACCCTCTGCTGAGGTTAAAGCCACTGAGACTGAAGGCTGGTAGGAGACCCTCTGCTGAGGTTAAAGTCACTGAGACGGAGTAGACTGAAGGCTGCTAGAACAGCGGCAGACAGGACCTAAAATGTCAAAGATCACAGATGTGAGACACGTCATCACTCTGGTGGTCCTGGCCGTCTCCCAAACTGCACTCTAATTCCCTTAATAGCGCACTAGGGACTCTGGTCAAAAGTACATACACTACATACAACCAGTGTCAAGGTAAGGCTCAATATATAAAAACTAAGCTCCGTATAAGGAAACAGCCCAAAAACAACACAGAGTCCCGGGTCATTAAAAAGAACAGCATTCTTCTATGAGCTGCCAAACATGTTGCAGAGCAGAACAATCTGAGTTATTCCCACAATCTGGGAGGACCAATACCAAGGCCAAGGGATGAATCTCAAATGGTACCCTATTCCCTATTGGTCCTGGTCAACAGTAGTGCACCCTATTCCCTATTGGTCATGGTCCAAAGGAGTGCACCCTATTCCCTATTGGTCCTGGTCCAAAGGAGTGCACCCTATTCCCTATTGGTCCTGGTCAACAGTAGTGCACCCTGTTCCCTATTGGTCCTGGTCAACAGTAGTGCACCCTATTCCCCATTGGTCCTGGTCAACAGTAGTGCACCCTAATTCCCTATTGGTCCTGGTCAACAGTAGTGCACCCTATTCCCTATTGGTCCTGGTCAACAGTAGTGCACCCTATTCCCTATTGGTCCTAGTCAACAGTAGTGCACTACAAAAGGGGACTGTGGTGCCATTGGGGACGCAGTAAATAGGTTCAGTTCAGCAGCTGTCGAAGGCCAGACTGATAATGAAATGTGATCGTTTGGCTAGTCACTCCTTCAAAGCTGCTGGAGCCTGTTACCACCTACCTGGTGATACAGTGGGGCAAAAAAGTATTTAGTCAGCCACCAATTGTGCAAGTTCTCCCGCTTAAAAAGATGATATGCCTGTAATTTTCATCATAGGTACACTTCAACTATGACATCTAGTGATATACCAGACTCACTGCAGACCCCGAGAGACAGTTCCCCTAGTCTAGACCCCGAGAGACAGTTCCCCTAGTCTAGACCCCGAGAGACAGTTCCCCTAGTCTAGACCCCGAGAGACAGCTCCACTAGTCTAGACCCCGAGAGACAGTTCCCCTAGTCTAGACCCCGAGAGACAGTTCCCCTAGTCTAGACCCCGAGAGACAGTTCCCCTAGTCTAGACCCCGAGAGACAGTTCCCCTAGTCTAGACCCCGAGAGACAGCTCCACTAGTCTAGACCCCGAGAGACAGCTCCACTAGTCTAGACCCCGAGAGACAGTTCCCCTAGTCTAGACCCCGAGAGACAGTTATCACTAGTCTAGACCCCGAGAGACAGTTCCCCTAGTCTAGACCCCGAGAGACAGTTCCCCTAGTCTAGACCCCGAGAGACAGTTCCCCTAGTCTAGACCCCGAGAGACAGTTCCCCTAGTCTAGACCCCGAGAGACAGCTCCACTAGTCTAGACCCCGAGAGACAGTTCCCCTAGTCTAGACCCCGAGAGACAGTTCCCCTAGTCTAGACCCCGAGAGACAGTTATTACTAGTCTAGACCCCGAGAGACAGTTCCCCTAGTCTAGACCCCGAGAGACAGTTCCCCTAGTCTAGACCCCGAGAGACAGTTCCCCTAGTCTAGACCCCGAGAGACAGTTATCACTAGTCTAGACCCCGAGAGACAGTTCCACTAGTCTAGACCCCGAGAGACAGTTATCACTAGTCTAGACCCCGAGAGACAGTTCCCCTAGTCTAGACCCCGAGAGACAGTTCCCCTAGTCTAGACCCCGAGAGACAGTTCCCCTAGTCTAGACCCCGAGAGACAGTTCCACTAGTCTAGACCCCGAGAGACAGTTCCCCTAGTCTAGACCCCGAGAGACAGTTCCCCTAGTCTAGACCCCGAGAGACAGTTCCCCTAGTCTAGACCCCGAGAGACAGTTCCCCTAGTCTAGACCCCGAGAGACAGTTCCCCTAGTCTAGACCCCGAGAGACAGTTATCACTAGTCTAGACCCCGAGAGACAGTTATCACTAGTCTAGACCCCGAGAGACAGTTATCACTAGTCTAGACCCCGAGAGACAGTTATCACTAGTCTAGACCCCGAGAGACAGTTCCCCTAGTCTAGACCCCTAGAGACAGTTATCACTAGTCTAGACCCCGAGAGACAGTTATCACTAGTCTAGACCCCGAGAGACAGTTATCACTAGTCTAGACCCCGAGAGACAGTTATCACTAGTCTAGACCCCGAGAGACAGTTATCACTAGTCTAGACCCCGAGAGACAGTTATCACTAGTCTAGACCCCGAGAGACAGTTATCACTAGTCTAGACCCCGAGAGACAGTTATCACTAGTCTAGACCCCGAGAGACAGTTCCCCTAGTCTAGACCCCGAGAGACAGTTATCACTAGTCTAGACCCCGAGAGACAGTTATCACTAGTCTAGACCCCGAGAGACAGTTCCCCTAGTCTAGACCCCTAGAGACAGTTATTACTAGTCTAGACCCCGAGAGACAGTTATCACTAGTCTAGACCCCGAGAGACAGTTATTACTAGTCTAGACCCCGAGAGACAGTTATCACTAGTCTAGACCCCGAGAGACAGTTCCCCTAGTCTAGACCCCTAGAGACAGTTATCACTAGTCTAGACCCCGAGAGACAGTTCCCCTAGTCTAGACCCCTAGAGACAGTTATCACTAGTCTAGACCCCGAGAGACAGTTCCACTAGTCTAGACCCCGAGAGACAGTTCCACTAGTCTAGACCCCGAGAGACAGTTCCACTAGTCTAGACCCCGAGAGACAGTTCCACTAGTCTAGACCCCGAGAGACAGTTCCACTAGTCTAGACCCCGAGAGACAGTTATCACTAGTCTAGACCCCGAGAGACAGTTATCACTAGTCTAGACCCCGAGAGACAGTTCCACTAGTCTAGACCCCGAGAGACAGTTCCCCTAGTCTAGACCCCGAGAGACAGTTATCACTAGTCTAGACCCTGAGTTCAACAAAAACCCTCTGCGCCAGTGTGTGTTCTTTCAGCCCGGTAGCACCGTGACACGCTATATGATGACGTACAGTGTGTTCTTTCAGCCCGGTAGCACCGTGACACGCTATATGATGCCGTACAGTGTGTTCTTTCAGCCCGGTAGCACCGTGACACGTTATATGATGACGTACAGTGTGTTTTTTCAGCCCGGTAGCACCGTGACACGCTATATGATGACGTACAGTGTGTTCTTTCAGCCCGGTAGCACCGTGACACGCTATATGATGTCGTACAGTGTGTTCTTTCAGCCCGGTAGCACCGTGACACGTTATATGATGACGTACAGTGTGTTTTTTCAGCCCGGTAGCACCGTGATACGCTATATGATGACGTACAGTGTGTTTTTTCAGCCCGGTAGCACCGTGACACGCTATACGATGACGTACAATGTGTTTCAGCATCCATGGATAATGTGATAATGGCTGTGGCCACAGGGCTAGGATTCGGCTGCTACTGCTGTTGCTGCTAGGCATCTGGCACTACTTTACTCAGCTTAGCAGCACAATGCCATCTGATAGTGATCATCACTAACCCACTGAAGATAATAGACGTGTATACCCAGTCCACAGACCGAGCCAAGAGACCCCGCCCACAGACCCCGCCCATAGAGCCAGCCCATAGAGCCAGCCCACAGACCCCGCCCATAGAGCCAGCCCACAGAGCCCGCCCATAGAGCCCGCCCACAGAGCCCACCCACAGAGCCCGCCCACAGAGCCCGCCCACAGACCCAGCCCACAGACCCCGCCCACAGACCCCGCCCACAGACCCCGCCCACAGACCCCGCCCACAGACCCCGCCCACAGACCCCGCCCACAGCTACCTTTGACAACACAAACCCTCTGGAGCTACTAAGATTAGTTACAACCTCAGAGTCCAGAGATACCAAGATGAACTTCAAGGCAACACAACAACTCCTTAAAGCATTGAATTCAACTACAGTACAACGTGTCAGTTAACTGGAACTGAGCGGACGTCAACGAAGAAACCAAGACAACCAACAACACAAACCCCCTGCTTGGTTTAAAGCAAACCAATTGGCCAATCAACGAAAAATATCCAACAAAAACATCCCAATACCATCTTTCCCTCAGGAGGTGTGTGGTACTGGGCTAATTTGATTGGACAGCAGCCTGTTCTGTTGAGCCTCGCCAAGAGCAGCAACGTCAGGAAGAACTCTGTCAGTCCTGCCAGCTTTTTCATTTGCGATAAGCGCTTAAGTTAATGTTATTACATAGTGACCTGCTCTCTAGAAACACACGGTGGGGAAAGCATTGTAACAATACTGGGCCCTGTTATCTGGCAGGGTGAAACACATAAAACACTGACTCAGGTCAGACCTGGACCCTGTTATCTGGCAGGGTGAAACACATAAAACACTGACTCAGGTCAGACTTGGACCAGGTCTGATAGGTGAAGGCATGGCAGAGAGAAGAGACACTGACTCCGGTCAGTTGACTCAAACCTGGATCAGGTCTGTTAGGTGAAGGACAAGGTATACCTGCTCCACTCTCCCCTGATCTGACTGTTGTTATGTCATGTTTAGGATACAGGAGGACGAGGTATCTGGATACCTGCTCCACTCTCTCCTGATCTGACAGTCGTGTTTAGGCTACAGGAGGACGAGGTATCTGGATTCCTGCTCCACTCTCCCCTGATCTGACTGTTGTTATGTTTAGGATACAGGAGGACGAGGTATCTGGATTCCTGCTCCACTCTCTCCTGATCTGACTGTTGTTATGTTTAGGATACAGGAGGACGAGGTATCTGGATACCTGCTCCACTCTCTCCTGATCTGACAGTCGTGTTTAGGCTACAGGAGGACGAGGTATCTGGATACCTGCTCCACTCTCCCCTGATCTGACAGTCGTGTTTAGGATACAGGAGGACGAGGTATCTGGATACCTGCTCCACTCTCTCCTGATCTGACAGTTGTTATGTTTAGGATACAGGAGGACGAGGTATCTGGATTCCTGCTCCACTCTCTCCTGATCTGACAGTCATGTTTAGGCTACAGGAGGATGAGGTATCTGGATACCTGCTCCACTCTCTCCTGATCTGACTGTTGTTATGTTTAGGATACAGGAGGACGAGGTATCTGGATACCTGCTCCACTCTCTCCTGATCCGACAGTCGTGTTTAGGATACAGGAGGACGAGGTATCTGGATTCCTGCTCTACTCTCTCCTGATCTGACTGTTGTTATGTTTAGGATACAGGAGGACGAGGTATCTGGATTCCTGCTCCACTCTCTCCTGATCTGACTGTTATGTTTAGGATACAGGAGGACGAGGTATCTGGATACCTGCTCCACTCTCTCCTGATCTGACAGTTATGTTTAGGCTACAGGAGGACGAGGTATCTGGATACCTGCTCCACTCTCTCCTGATCTGACTGTTGTTATGTTTAGGATACAGGAGGACGATGTATCTGGATTCCTGCTCCACTCTCTCCTGATCTGACAGTCGTGTTTAGGATACAGGAGGACGAGGTATCTGGATACCTGCTCCACTCTCCCCTGATCTGACAGTCGTGTTTAGGATACAGGAGGACGAGGTATCTGGATACCTGCTCCACTCTCTCCTGATCTGACTGTTGTTATGTTTAGGATACAGGAGGACGATGTATCTGGATTCCTGCTCCACTCTCCCCTGATCTGACAGTCGTGTTTAGGCTACAGGAGGACGAGGTATCTGGATCCAACGAGAACATTCCATACATTCAACAGGTCAGGTCATTGTTCAGGAGTCATGAGCAGGGCACACATGGAGAAGGTTTAGCTGCTTCTCCCAGAAAATCAAAGTATGTTGTGGGTGTTTCTAATGGCAGAACACACCACCACCACCACCATATCTCATATCTCCGTGTACGCTGCCAACTCTCTGACCTCTGAGTCCAAGCCAGAGAACACAGTGGCATTCGGAAAGTTTTCAGACCCCTTGATTTCCCCCCCCCCACCACATGTTGCTACGTTACAGCCTTATTCTAAAATGGATTAAATAATTTCCCCCATCAATCTAAATACACAATATCACACAATGACAAAACTAAATAAAAACGTTTTTTTAGAAATGCTTGTAAAAAATAGAAAATAAGTTATATATCACATGTACATCAGTATTCAGACCCTTTACTCAGTACTTTGTTGAAGCACCTTTGGCAGCGATTACAGCCTCCAGTCTTCTTGGGTATGACGCTACAAGCTTGGCACACCTGCATTTGGGGAGTTTCTCCCATTCTTCTCTGCAGATCCTCTCAAACTCTGTCAGGTTAGATGGGGAGCGTCGCTGCACAGCTATTTTCAGGTCTCTCCCGAGATGTTAGATCGGGTTCAAGTCCGGGCCACTCAAGGACATTCATAGACTTGTCCCAAACCCACTCCTGCGTTGTCTTGGCTGTGTGCTTAGGGTCGTTGTCCTGTTGGAAGGTGAACCTTAACCCCAGTTTGAGGTCCTAAGCGCTTTGGAGCAGGTTTTCATCAAGGATCTCTCTGTACTTTGCTCCGTTCATAATTCCATCGTACCTGACAAGTCTCCCAGTCCATGCAGCTGAAAAACATCTCTACAGCATGATGCTGCCACCACCATGTTTCACCGTAGGGATGGTGCCAGGTCTCCTCCAGACGTGACGCTTGGCATTCAGGCCAAAGAGTTCAATCTTGGTTTCATTGAGACCAGAGAATCTGGTTTCTCATAGTCAGTCTTTTAGGTTCAAACCCCAAACTCCAAGCGGGCTGTCATGTGCCTTTTACTGAGGAGTGGCTTCCATCTGGCCACTCTACCATAAAGGCCTGATTGGTGGAGTGCTGCAGAGATGGTTGTCCTTCTGGAAGGTTCTCCCATCTCCACAGAGGAACTCTGGAGCTCTCTCAGAGTGACCATCGGGATCTTGGTCACCTCCCTGACCAAGGCCCTTCTCTCCCGATGACTCTTGGTGGTTCCAAGCTTCTTTCCATTTAAGAATGATGGAGGCCACTGTGTTCTTGGGGACCTTCAATGCTGCATAAATGTTTTGCTACCCTTCCCCAGATCTGTACCTCAACAAAATCCTGTCTTGGAGCTCTACGGACAATTCCTTCGACCTCATGGCTTGGTTTTTGCTCTGACATGCACTGTCAACTATGGGATCTAACATAGCCAGGTGTGTGCCTTTCCAAATCATGTCCAATCAATTTAATTTACCACAGGTGGACTCCAATCAAGTTGTAGAAACAGCTCAAAGATGATCAATGGAAACAGGAAGCACCTGAGTTCAATTTCAAGTCTCATAGCAAAGCGTCTGAATACTTATGTAAATAAGGTGTTTTAAATGAGTTTTTTTTTATTTTTAATACCTTTGCAAACATTTCTAAAAACTTGTTTTCTTTTTGTCATAATGGGGTATTGTTTGCAGATTGATGAGGAAATGTTTTTATTTAATCTATTTTAGAATATGGCTGTCACTTAACAACATGTGGAAAAAGGGAAGGGGTCTGAACCTTCCAGAATGCACTGTGTAGAGACGAGAGTTAGGCCGCGGAAAGAGACAGGACACAGAGAGTCATGCTGTGGAAAGAGACAGGACACAGAGAGTCAGGCCGTGGAAAGAGACAGGATACGTAGAAAGAGACAGGATACGTAGAGAGTCAGGCCGTGGAAAGAGACAGGATACGTAGAGAGTCAGGCCGTGGAAAGAGACAGGATACGTAGAGAGCCAGGCCGTGGAAAGAGACAGGATACGTAGAGAGTCAGGCCGTGGAAAGAGACAGGATACGTAGAGAGTCAGGCCGTGGAAAGAGACAGGATACGTAGAGAGTCAGGCCGTGGAAAGAGACAGGATAGGTAGAGAGTCAGGCCGTGGAAAGAGACAGGATACGTAGAGATTTAGGCCGTGGAAAGAGACAGGATACAGAGAGAGACAGGATATGTAGAAAGAGAGAGGATACGTAGAGAGTCAGGCCGTGGAAAGAGACAGGATACGTAGAGAGTCAGGCCGTGGAAAGAGACAGGACACAGAGAGAGTCAGGCCGTGGAAAGAGACAGGATACAGAGAGAGACAGGATATGTAGAAAGAGACAGGATACGTGGAGAGTCATGCCGTGGAAAGAGACAGGATACGTAGAGAGTCAGGCCGTGGAAAGAGACAGGATACGTAGAGAGTCAGGCCGTGGAAAGAGACAGGATACGTAGAGAGTCAGGCCGTGGAAAGAGACAGGATACGTAGAGAGTCAGACCGTGGAAAGAGACAGGATACGTAGAGAGTCAGACCGTGGAAAGAGACAGGATACGTAGAGAGTCAGGCCATAGAAAGAGACAGGATACGTAGAGAGTCAGGCCGTGGAAAGAGACAGGATACAGAGAGAGACAGGATATGTAGAAAGAGACAGGATACGTAGAGAGTCAGGCCGTGGAAAGAGACAGGATACAGAGAGAGTTAGAGACAGGATACGTAGAGAGTCAGGCCGTGGAAAGAGTCAGGAAACAGAGAGAGTCAGGATACGCAGAGAGTCAGGATACGCAGAGAGTCAGGATACGCAGAGAGTCAGGATACGCAGAGAGTCAGGATACGCAGAGAGTCAGGATACGCAGAGAGTCAGGATACGCAGAGAGTCAGGATACGCAGAGAGTCAGGATACGCAGAGAGTCAGGATACGTAGAGAGTCAGGATACGCAGAGAGTCAGGATACGCAGAGAGTCAGGATACGCAGAGAGTCAGGATACGCAGAGAGTCAGGATACGCAGAGAGTCAGGATACGCAGAGAGTCAGGATACGCAGAGAGTCAGGATACGCAGAGAGTCAGGATACGCAGAGAGTCAGGATACGCAGAGAGTCAGGATACGTAGAGAGTCAGGATACGTAGAGAGTCAGGATACGTAGAGAGTCAGGATACGTAGAGAGTCAGGATACGTAGAGAGTCAGGATACGTAGAGAGTCAGGCCGTGGAAAGAGACAGGACAGGTAGAGAGTCAGGCCGTGGAAAGAGTCAGGATAGGTAGAGAGTCAGGCCGTGGTAAGAGACAGGATACGTAGAAAGTCAAGCCGTGGAAAGAGACAGGATAGGTAGAGAGTCAGGCCGTGGTAAGAGACAGGATACGTAGAGAGTCAGGCCGTGGTAAGAGACAGGATACGTAGAAAGAGACAGGATACGTAGAGAGTCAGGCCGTGGAAAGAGACAGGATACGTAGAGAGTCAGGCCGTGGAAAGAGACAGGATATATAGAGACAGGAGTGGCTGAGCTATGGATGGAGTCTCAAGGCCACTGGGCTCGGGTGTAAAACTAGCTAATGCCTCTGATACTGATACGGTGTGTGTATACAGGGTGATAAACAGGGCAGATGAGTCACACAGCAACAACACGTGACCCTGACCCAAACACAGCACAGCCCGGCCCTGACCTCGTCCCAAACCACATCATTAAAGAGGGGCGCTAGGCGGATGCCAGAGGGGTGGGGGGGGGGGGTCCACAACAACACGTGACCCTGACCCAAACGCAGCCCGGCCCTGACCTTGTCCCAAACCACATCATTACAGAGGGGCGCTAGGCAGATGCCAGGGGGGTCCACAACAACAGCTGAGAGGGCTGAGAAGAAGAGCTATCCATGAAGACCTGAGCTCATCACTGAATATCCCTAGACCCTGCTTGCTGACCGGTCTATCAGATCTGAAAGCATTGGGTTAAGTAAGCAGTAGGGTAAATTGCTCACACATGTCTAATATCTTCAGGTTTACAGGAGTGGCTACTGGCTAGGAATTGATTTGGAATTATGCCCAAGGAACAACGACAGCTGATAGGGGGGCAAGTGATCTAAGGAAGAGAAGACTGATGATGAGATGGCAAGACGAGCACCAATATCATGAAACCATGCAACTCCACCACAGGAGCCAGAAGCCGTGTGTCACAGGGAAGAGAGAAATACCTCACCTCTGACCACAGCCCTGGAGATCAAACTAAATCACCTCAGCCATGACAACAGAGATGGATATAGCCTCTGTCAGCTGGGTGTGGAGGCCCTGACCAGCCATCGATAGATTGCCTTTTGACAGCCTTTACCTACTAGGTGTGGAACCTGGGGGCAGTCTGGGAGGAGCCTGGGGGAGAGGGGGCAGTCTGGGAGGGGCAGTCTGGGAGGGGCAGTCTGGGAGGGGCAGTCTGGGAGGGGGGGCAGTCTCTGCTATTGGGGGGCTGCAGGGGAGATGGGAGTAGGTGAGACCCGTATCAGGGAACGAGGCCGTAGGTCGCGAGTCAATACTTCACAGGAGACCAGCCGAGCCACTGTCTGTTCATCCCGTTATCATCTAGAAGATCATCAAGGACATCAACCAGCCGAGCCACGGCCTGTTCACCCCGTTACCATCTAGAAGATCATCAAGGACATCAACCAGCCGAGCCACTGCCTGTTCACCCCGCTATCATCTAGAAGATCATCAAGGACATCAATCAACCAGCCGAGCCACTGCCTGTTCACCCCGTTACCATCTAGAAGGCGAGGTCAGTACAGGTGCATCAAAGCTGGGAACCAAGAGACTTAATAACAGCTTCTATCTCAAAGCCATCAGACTGTTAAATAGCCATCAATAGCTGGCCTCCACCCAGTACCCTGCCATGAACTTAGTCACTGTCGCTAGCCGGCCTCCACCCAGTACCCTGCCCTGAACTTAGTCACTGTCGCTAGCCGGCCTCCACCCAGTACCCTGCCATGAACTTAGTCACTGTCGCTAGCCGGCCTCCACCCAGTACCCTGCCATGAACTTAGTCACTGTCGCTAGCCGGCCTCCACCCAGTACCCTGCCCTGAACTTAGTCACTGTCGCTAGCCGGCCTCCACCCAGTACCCTGCCCTGAACTTAGTCACTGTCGCTAGCCGGCCTCCACCCAGTACCCTGCCATGAACTTAGTCACTGTCGTTAGCCGGCCTCCACCCAGTACCCTGCCATGAACTTAGTCACTGTCGCTAGCTGGCCTCCACCCAGTACCCTGCCATGAACTTAGTCACTGTCGCTAGCTGGCCTCCACCCAGTACCCTGCCCTGAACTTAGTCACTGTCGCTAGCTGGCCTCCACCCAGTACCCTGCCATGAACTTAGTCACTGTCGCTAGCCGGCCTCCGCCCAGTACCCTGCCATGAACTTAGTCACTGTCGCTAGCTGGCCTCCACCCAGTATCCTGCCATGAACTTAGTCACTGTCGCTAGCTGGCTACCACCCAGTACCCTGCCATGAACTTAGTCACTGTCGCTAGCTGGCCTCCACCCAGTACCCTGCCCTGAACTTAGTCACTGTCGCTAGCTGGCCTCCACCCAGTACCCTGCCCTGAACTTAGTCACTGTCACTAGCTGGCCTCCACCCAGTACCCTGCCATGAACTTAGTCACTGTCGCTAGCTGGCCTCCACCCAGTACCCTGCCCTGAACTTAGTCACTGTCGCTAGCTGGCCTCCACCCAGTACCCTGCCCTGAACTTAGTTACTGTCGCTAGCTGGCCTCCACCCAGTACCCTGCCATGAACTTAGTCACTGTCGCTAGCTGGCTACCACCCGGTTACTTAACCCTGCACCTTAGAAGCTGTACACACACACACACACACACACACTACTCTGACGTTACTCGTCCTAATATTTGTATATTTCTTAATTCCATTCTTTTACTTCTAGATGTGTGTGAATTGTTAGATACTACTGCACTGTTGGAGCTAGACAGACAGATGACAGACAGACAAAACGGCCAGACAACGACCAGACAACGGCCAGACAACGGCCAGACAACGGCCAGACAACGGCCAGACAACGGCCAGACAACGGCCAGACAAGGGCCAGCGAGGGCCAGACAAGGGCCAGACAAGGGCCAGACAAGGGCCAGACAACGGCCAGCGAGGGCCAGCGAGGGCCAGCGAGGGCCAGGCGAGGGCCAGGCGAGGGCCAGGCGAGGGCCAGGCGAGGGCCAGGCAAGGGCCAGGCAAGGGCCAGGTGATTGGTGATCTCTGAAACTGCAGCATTGTGGAACGGAGCCCTTGCAGGCTGTGTAGGAGGGAAATTAAAGTCATTTGATAAGAGTTTAACAAACAAGTAAGCTAGTGTTCCAAAATCTATCCCAACTGCCATGTACATTAACCAAGTATGCTAACAAGTCAATTACATGAGTGTCAAGGTAAGAAAGATTACACAACCTAGAATGAGAGATGGAGAAAAAGCCAGAGAGAGAGACAGAAAGAGAGAGAGAGACAGAAAGAGAGAGAGAGACAGAAAGAGAGAGAGAGACAGAAAGAGAGAGAGAGACAGGAGGCCTTTGCCCTGTGGAGTTGACCCAGATATGATTAGCTAGTTTGGCATTTCCTGTCTCTGTATTTAAATGAGTCTGATCTATGCCTCCATGTCAGAGATCACAGAGATCAGACTTACAGACCATGAGCCCTCTGTAGTCTAACCCTAACTCAATGTGACTCCTTCTAGAACCTTCCCCAACTCAATGTGGCTCCTTCTAGAACATTCCCTAATCCTAATTCAATGTGGCTCCTTCTAGAACCTTCCCTAACCCCAACTCAATGTGGCTCCTTCTAGAACATTCCCTAATCCTAATTCAATGTGGTTCCTTCTAGAACCTTCCCTAACCCCAACTCAATGTGGCTCCTTCTAGAACCTTCCCCAACTCAATGTGGCTCCTTCTAGAACATTCCCTAATCCTAATTCAATGTGGCTCCTTCTAGAACCTTCCCTAACCCCAACTCAATGTGGCTCCTTCTAGAACATTCCCTAATCCTAATTCAATGTGGTTCCTTCTAGAACATTCCCTAATCCTAATTCAATGTGGTTCCTTCTAGAACCTTCCCTAATCCTAATTCAATGTGGTTCCTTCTAGAACATTCCCTAATCCTAATTCAATGTGGTTCCTTCTAGAACCTTCCCTACGGCCCTGGTCGAAAGTAGGGCACTACATAGGGAATAGGGTGCCATGCCCTACGGCCCTGGTCGAAAGTAGGGCACTACATAGGGAATAGGGTGCCCTGCCCTACAGCCCTGGTCTACGGTAGGGCACTACATAGGGAATAGGGTGCCCTGCCCTACAGCCCTGGTCTACAGTAGGGCACTACATAGGGAATAGGGTGCCATGCCCTACGGCCCTGGTTGAAAGTAGGGCACTACATAGGGAATAGGGTGCCATTTGAGGCACATCAGCGTTCTAGCTAAGTGTGTTCACACACACACACACACACACACACACACACACACACACACACACACACACACACACACACACACACACACACACACACACACACACACACACACACACACACACACACACACACACACACACACACACACACACACACACACACACACACACTGCCCCATCACAGTGTGTATTCTTTGAAGGTGACTCATCTAAGGAAATGATTGCACATGGCTGTCTGGGCTTGTGCTACAAAAGACTAAAAACTCCCAAGAACAAACAAGCCCAGTAAAGTAACTATAATCAGGTCCATAATTATTGGCACCCTAAAATCAGGTCCATAATTATTGGCACCCTAAAATCAAGTCCATAATTATTGGCACCCTAAAATCGGGTCCATAATTATTGGCACCCTAAAATCAGGTCCATAATTATTGACACCCTAAAATCAGGTCCATAATTATTGGCACCCTAAAAATCAGGTCCATAATTTTTTGCACCCTGAAATCAGGTCCACAATTATTGGCACCCTTGACTCTATTATCATGTCTTCCATTATAATGTAAATGCCTGGCGTTTCCTAAACGCCGTTTGCTAAATGGCGTTTGCTAAACGGCGTTGGCTAAATGGCGTTGGCTAAACGGCGTTTTTGACTTGGATTGGGACCGGTGTTTTGGTAAAATGACAGGAAAATTAGGCTCTTTGGCCACGGACACCAGTGGCATCGAAAAGAGGAATCCTCCGCAGAAAAGAACCCCATACCTCCTGTAAAATATGGTGAGGGGTCCTTGATGTTATGGGGTTTACTTCCTGTAAAATATTGTGAGGGGTCCTTGATGTTATGGGGTTTACTTCCTGTAAAATATGGTGAGGGGTCCTTGATGTTATGGGGTTTACTTCCTGTAAAATATGGTGAGGGGTCCTTGATGTTATGGGGTTTACTTCCTGTAAAATATGGTGAGGGGTCCTTGATGTTATGGGGTTTACTTCCTGTAAAATATGGTGAGGGGTCCTTGATGTTATGGGGTTTACTTCCTGTAAAATATGGTGAGGGGTCCTTGATGTTATGGGGTATACTTCCTGTAAAATATGGTGAGGGGTCCTTGATGTTATGGGGTATACTTCCTGTAAAATATGGTGAGGGGTCCTTGATGTTATGGGGTTTACTTCCTGTAAAATATGGTGAGGGGTCCTTGATGTTATGGGGCCCTTGTTAAGGTCAACAGGATCATGAACTACAGGACATTTTAGTCAAAACATCTGGTTGCCTCTGCTAGGAGACTTCACAAATCCACAACTGTCATTTTCCAACAGGACAATGACGCCAAGCAACATCAAAAATCCACAAAGAAATGGTTCATTGATGACAAAGAAAAAGCATTTTCAGTCTCCATTGAAAAAATGTGGTTTGAATTGAAGAGGACAGTCCATAAGTGAGGATATCAAGGACCTGGAAAGATTCTGATTGGAGGAACGGTCTAACGTCCCTCCCAAAGTAGGGAAAAGGTGAACGGTCTGCAATTTCAACTCAGCATATTGACACACAGCCAGGCAACAACAGGAAGCAGTGTGTCGTCAGCAAATCACAGCACAACAAAGGAACAGCAGAGCAGGAGATAAGACTGACTCCGAGTCAGTTCCAGGCACAGTAACGAACAACAGAGCAGGAGATAAGACTGACTCCGAGTCAGTTCCAGGCACAGTAACGAACAACAGAGCAGGAGATAAGACTGACTCCGAGTCAGTTCCAGGCACAGTAACGAACAACAGAGCAGGAGATAAGACTGACTCCGAGTCAGTTCCAGGCACAGTAACGTACAGCGTCAGGGAGGAACATCCTGCAGAAACAACAACTCAAGCACACGTATAGTTTCTGTTTAGGGACCACTCTGAAAATGGGACCCTATTCTCTACATAGAGCAGCACTTAAGGCCAGGGCATCAAAGTGAGAGCACAAAAAGGTCCCCTAATCCAGGGAATAGGGTGTGATATAGGAAGCAGACTAGTGCCTAGTCCTAATGGAGTCTCTGGTTAAAAGTAGTGCCCTAACCAGGGAATAGGGCGTGATATAGGAAGCAGACTAGTGCCTATTCCTAATGGAGTCTCTGGTTAAAAGTAGTGCCCTAACCAGGGAATAGGGTGTGATGTAGGAAGCAGACAAGTGCCTATTCCTAATGGAGTCTCTGGTTAAAAGTAGTGCCCTAACCAGGGAATAGGGTGTGATGTAGGAAGCAGACAAGTGCCTATTCCTAATGGAGTCTCTGGTTAAAAGTAGTGCCCTAACCAGGGAATAGGGTGTGATTTAGGAAGCAGACTAGTGCCTATTCCTAATGGAGTCTCTGGTTAAAAGTAGTGCCCTAACCAGGGAATAGGGTGTGATGTAGGAAGCAGACTAGTGCCTATTCCTAACGGAGAACCCTTATGAGTCTCTGGCTAAAAAGTACTGCACTAACTATATAGATATGTTCTCACATGCTTGTTATAACAGGGAACTGTTCCAGCCCACAGTTACCAGAATCATCATGAAATGGTCCCTACATGTTCCACCTGTCCTTTAACAACAGAATGGGAATAGTCCCTACATGTTTCACCTGTCCTTTAACAACAGAATGGGAATAGTCCCTACATGTTCCACCTGTCCTTTAACAACAGAATGGGAATAGTCCCTACATGTTCCACCTGTCCTTTAACAACAGAATGGGAATAGTCCCTACATGTTCCACCTGTCCTTTAACAACAGAATGGGAATAGTCCCTACATGTTCCACCTGTCCTTTAACAACAGAATGGGAATAGTCCCTACATGTTCCACCTGTCCTTTAACAACAGAATGGGAATAGTCCCTACATGTTCCACCTGTCCTTTAACAACAGAATGGGAATAGTCCCTACATGTTTCACCTGTCCTTTAACAACAGAATGGGAATAGTCCCTACATGTTTCTCCTGTCCTTTAACAACAGAATGGGAATAGTCCCTACATGTTCCACCTGTCCTTTAACAACAGAATGGGAATAGTCCCTCTACATGTTCCACCTGTCCTTTAACAACAGAATGGGAATAGTCCCTACATGTTCCACCTGTCCTTTAACAACAGAATGGGAATAGTCCCTACATGTTCCACCTGTCATTTAACAGAATGGGAATAGTCCCTACATGTTCCACCTGTCCTTTAACAACAGAAACATCATGGAATAGTCCCTACATGTTCCACCTGTCCTTTAACAACAGAAACATCATGGAATAGTCCCTACATGTTTCACCTGTCCTTTAACAACAGAATGGGAATAGTCCCTACATGTTCCACCTGTCCTTTAACAACAGAATGGGAATAGTCCCTACATGTTCCACCTGTCCTTTAACAACAGAATGGGAATAGTCCCTACATGTTCCACCTGTCCTTTAACAACAGAATGGGAATAGTCCCTACATGTTCCACCTGTCCTTTAACAACAGAATGGGAATAGTCCCTACATGTTCCACCTGTCCTTTAACAACAGAATGGGAATAGTCCCTACATGTTCCACCTGTCCTTTAACAACAGAATGGGAATAGTCCCTACATGTTCCACCTGTCCTTTAACAACAGAAACATCATGGAATAGTCCCTACATGTTCCACCTGTCCTTTAACAACAGAAACATCATGGAATAGTCCCTACATGTTTCACCTGTCCTTTAACAACAGAATGGCAGCGAGTCAACAGTAATGACACTGTCAGCCTTTTTTAAAATCACCTCAGATTCCCTCCCCACCCTTCTTCAGAACACCTCAAAAGGCTGTGTCCTGATTCTCCACCCTTCTCCCAAAGTGTACACTTTGTACACACTTTCTTGCATGGATTTAACCCCCCAAAATGGTGGAAGCTCCCTCCTCCCAATGCTTACACCAATCCCTTTAAATCCCATAAGGGATGGGTCGCCAACGGGAGATCTGAGACGGACATGGAATTCATTCATTCATTCATTCATGGCGGAGTGTGTGTACACAGTGTACACTTCAGGAAAAGGGTGGAGAATTGGGACATAGCTATAGTACCAGCCCAGTCTATTCTCTAAAAAGCCTCAGTCCTCAATGAATACCAACTATATTGTCCATGTTCCCCCCTCTGTATTGTCCATGTTCCCTACTCTCTAGTGTCCATGTTCCCCCCCCTCTCTATTGTCCATGTTCCCCCCCCTCTCTATTGTCCATGTTCCCCCCCCGCTCTATTGTCCATGTTCCCCCCCCTCTCTATTGTCCATGTCCCCCCCCCCTCTCTATTGTCCATGTCCCCCCCCCCCTCTCTTGTCCATGTCCCCCCCCCCCCTCTCTATTGTCCATGTTCCCCCCCTCTCTCTATTGTCCATGTTCCCCCCCCTCTCTCTATTGTCCATGTCCCCCCCCCCTCTCTCTATTGTCCATGTTCCCCCCCCTCTCTCTATTGTCCATGTTCCCCCCCCCTCTCTATTGTCCATGTCTTCCCCCCCTCTCTATTGTCCAGGGGCCCTGCCAGTCTTTCTAAAAGTACCAGAACAACACAGCAGTCCAGGGGCCCTGCCAGTCTAGTGTTTCTAAAAGTACCAGAACAACACAGCAGCCCAGGGGCCCTGCCAGTCTAGTGTTTCTAAAAGTACCAGAACAACACAGCAGTCCAGGGGCCCTGCCAGTCTTTCTAAAAGTACCAGAACAACACAGCAGTCCAGGGGCCCTGCCAGTCTAGTGTTTCTAAAAGTACCAGAACAACACAGCAGCCCAGGGGCCCTGCCAGTCTTTCTAAAAGTACCAGAACACAGCAGTCCAGGGGCCCTGCCAGTCTTTCTAAAAGTACCAGAACAACACATCAGCCCAGGGGCCCTGCCAGTCTAGTGTTTCTAAAGTACCAGAACAGAACAGCAGTCCAGGGGCCCTGCCAGTCTTTCTAAAAGTACCAGAACAACACATCAGCCCAGGGGCCCTGCCAGTCTAGTGTTTCTAAAGTACCAGAACAGAACAGCAGCCCAGGGGCCCTGCTAGTCTTTCTAAAAGTACCAGAACATAACAGCAGCCCAGGGGCCCTGCTAGTCTTTCTAAAAGTACCAGAACAGAACAGCAGCCCAGGGGCCCTGCTAGTCTTTCTAAAAGTACCAGAACAACACAGCAGCCCAGGGGCCCTGCTAGTCTTTCTAAAAGTACCAGAACAACACAGCAGCCCAGGGGCCCTGCCAGTCTATCTAAAAAGGCCTCAGTCATTGATGACATTCTCCACTCCAGTCCTTTTAGGAGGCTATAGGGGGCAAATAATTTCCCATAAGACCCTGAGGACTGGCCAGCTGGCACAGACAGTAAACATGGCTGTGTCCCAAACAGCATCCTATTCACGATATCAAATGTATTACTCTATGGGCCCATAACTAATATAGTGCACTATATTACAGAATAGGGTGCCATTGGGGAGGCAGACCATGTTGAACCAATGGAACACTCTAGTCCTGGCTAAAGGCCTAAACTATAGTCATGTGAGGTGGTCACAGTGTGTTCTGGGACAGTCTGTCTGTGTGTGTGTGTATACGTGAGTTCTCAGGGCAGAGTAGTGTGTGTGTGTGTGTATACGTGAGTTCTCAGGGCAGAGTAGTGTGTGTGTGTGTGTGTGTGTGTGCATACGTGAGTTCTCAGGGCAGAGTAGTGTGTGTGTGTGTGTGTGCATACGTGAGTTCTCAGGGCAGAGTAGTGTGTGTGTGTGCATACGTGAGTTCTCAGGGCAGAGTAGTGTGTGTGTGTGTGTGTGTGTGTGTGTGTATGTGTGTGTGTTCAGAACCAATTGACTGAACAGGAAACTAAAGTGTCTTAGTCCAATCTACCTTGTAATATGACTGAAGTGACTTAACTATGGTATGTAGGGTCACTATGTAGACTACTTAGTCATATTACTATGGTATGCATGGTCACTATGTAGACTACTCAGTCATATCACTATGTAGACTACTCAGTCATATTACTATGGTATGTATGGTCACTATGTAGACTACTCAGTCATATTACTATGGTATGTATGGTCACTATGTAGACTACTCAGTCATATTACTATGGTATGTATGGTCACTATGTAGACTACTCAGTCATATTACTATGTAGACTACTCAGTCATATTACTATGGTATGTATGGTCACTATGTAGACTACTCAGTCATATTACTATGGTATGTATGGTCACTATGTAGACTACTCAGTCATATTACTATGGTATGTATGGTCACTATGTAGACTACTCAGTCATATTACTATGTAGACTACTCAGTCATATTACTATGGTATGTATGGTCACTATGTAGACTACTCAGTCATATTACTACGTAGACTACTCAGTCATATCACTATGTAGACTACTCAGTCATATCACTATGTAGACTACTCAGTCATATCACTATGTAGACTACTCAGTCATATCACTATGTAGACTACTCAGTCATATTACTATGGTATGTATGGTCACTATGTAGACTACTCAGTCATATTACTATGGTATGTATGGTCACTATGTAGACTACTCAGTCATATTACTATGGTATGTATGGTCACTATGTAGACTAATCAGTCATATATTACTATGGTATGTATGGTCACTATGTAGACTACTCAGTCATACCACTATGTAGACTACTCAGTCATATTACTATGGTATGTATGGTCACTATGTAGACTACTCAGTCATATTACTATGGTATGTATGGTCACTATGTAGACTACTCAGTCATATTACTATGGTATGTATGGTCACTATGAGGACTACTCAGTCATATTACTATGGTATGTATGGTCACTATGTAGACTACTCAGTCATATTACTATGGTATGTATGGTCACTATGAGGACTACTCAGTCATATTACTATGGTATGTATGGTCACTATGTAGACTACTCAGTCATATTACTATGTAGACTACTCAGTCATATTACTATGTAGACTACTCAGTCATATCACTATGTAGACTACTCAGTCATATCACTATGTAGACTACTCAGTCATATCACTATGTAGACTACTCAGTCATATCACTATGTAGACTACTCAGTCATATCACTATGTAGACTACTCAGTCATATTACTATGGTATGTATGGTCACTATGTAGACTACTCAGTCATATTACTATGGTATGTATGGTCACTATGTAGACTACTCAGTCATATTACTATGTAGACTACTCAGTCATATTACTACAGTATGTATGGTCACTATGTAGACTACTCAGTCATATTACTATGGTATGTATGGTCACTATGTAGACTACTCAGTCATATTACTATGGTATGTATGGTCACTATGTAGACTACTCAGTCATATTACTATGGTATGTATGGTCACTATGTAGACTACTCAGTCATATTACTATGTAGACTACTCAGTCATACCACTATGTAGACTACTCAGTCATATTACTATGTAGACTACTCAGTCATATTACAATGGTATGTATGGTCACTATGTAGACTACTCAGTCATATCACTATGTAGACTACTCAGTCATATTACTACAGTATGTATGGTCACTATGTAGACTACTCAGTCATATTACTATGGTATGTATGGTCACTATGTAGACTACTCAGTCATATCACTATGTAGACTACTCAGTCATATCACTATGTAGACTACTCAGTCATATCACTATGTAGACTACTCAGTCATATTACTATGGTATGTATGGTCACTATGTAGACTACTCAGTCATATTACTATGGTATGTATGGTCACTATGTAGACTACTCAGTCATATTACTATGTAGACTACTCAGTCATACCACTATGTAGACTACTCAGTCATATTACTACAGTATGTATGGTCACTATGTAGACTACTCAGTCATATTACTATGTAGACTACTCAGTCATATCACTATGTAGACTACTCAGTCATATCACTATGTAGACTACTCAGTCATATCACTATGTAGACTACTCAGTCATATTACTATGTAGACTACTCAGTCATATCACTATGTAGACTACTCAGTCATATTACTATGGTATGTATGGTCACTATGTAGACTACTCAGTCATATTACTATGGTATGTATGGTCACTATGTAGACTACTCAGTCATATTACTATGTAGACTACTCAGTCATATTACTACAGTATGTATGGTCACTATGTAGACTACTCAGTCATATTACTATGGTATGTATGGTCACTATGTAGACTACTCAGTCATATTACTATGGTATGTATGGTCACTATGTAGACTACTCAGTCATATTACTATGGTATGTATGGTCACTATGTAGACTACTCAGTCATATTACTATGGTATGTATGGTCACTATGTAGACTACTCAGTCATATTACTATGGTATGTATGGTCACTATGTAGACTACTCAGTCATATTACTATGTAGACTACTCAGTCATACCACTATGTAGACTACTCAGTCATATTACTATGTAGACTACTCAGTCATATTACAATGGTATGTATGGTCACTATGTAGACTACTCAGTCATATTACTATGGTATGTATGGTCACTATGTAGACTACTCAGTCATATCACTATGTAGACTACTCAGTCATATCACTATGTAGACTACTCAGTCATATTACTACAGTATGTATGGTCACTATGTAGACTACTCAGTCATATTACTATGGTATGTATGGTCACTATGTAGACTACTCAGTCATATTACTATGGTATGTATGGTCACTATGTAGACTACTCAGTCATATTACTATGTAGACTACTCAGTCATACCACTATGTAGACTACTCAGTCATATTACTACAGTATGTATGGTCACTATGTAGACTACTCAGTCATATCACTATGTAGACTACTCAGTCATATCACTATGTAGACTACTCAGTCATATTACTACAGTATGTATGGTCACTATGTAGACTACTCAGTCATATTACTATGGTATGTATGGTCACTATGTAGACTACTCAGTCATATTACTATGGTATGTATGGTCACTATGTAGACTACTCAGTCATATTACTATGTAGACTACTCAGTCATACCACTATGTAGACTACTCAGTCATATTACTACAGTATGTATGGTCACTATGTAGACTACTCAGTCATATTACTATGTAGACTACTCAGTCATATTACTATGTAGACTACTCAGTCATATCACTATGTAGACTACTCAGTCATATCACTATGTAGACTACTCAGTCATATCACTATGTAGACTACTCAGTCATATCACTATGTAGACTACTCAGTCATATCACTATGTAGACTACTCAGTCATATTACTATGTAGACTACTCAGTCATATCACTATGTAGACTACTCAGTCATATTACTATGGTATGTATGGTCACTATGTAGACTACTCAGTCATATTACTATGGTATGTATGGTCACTATGTAGACTACTCAGTCATATTACTATGTAGACTACTCAGTCATATTACTACAGTATGTATGGTCACTATGTAGACTACTCAGTCATATTACTATGGTATGTATGGTCACTATGTAGACTACTCAGTCATATTACTATGGTATGTATGGTCACTATGTAGACTACTCAGTCATATTACTATGGTATGTATGGTCACTATGTAGACTACTCAGTCATATTACTATGGTATGTATGGTCACTATGTAGACTACTCAGTCATATTACTATGGTATGTATGGTCACTATGTAGACTACTCAGTCATATTACTATGTAGACTACTCAGTCATACCACTATGTAGACTACTCAGTCATATTACTATGTAGACTACTCAGTCATATTACAATGGTATGTATGGTCACTATGTAGACTACTCAGTCATATTACTATGGTATGTATGGTCACTATGTAGACTACTCAGTCATATCACTATGTAGACTACTCAGTCATATCACTATGTAGACTACTCAGTCATATTACTACAGTATGTATGGTCACTATGTAGACTACTCAGTCATATTACTATGGTATGTATGGTCACTATGTAGACTACTCAGTCATATTACTATGGTATGTATGGTCACTATGTAGACTACTCAGTCATATTACTATGTAGACTACTCAGTCATACCACTATGTAGACTACTCAGTCATATTACTACAGTATGTATGGTCACTATGTAGACTACTCAGTCATATTACTATGTAGACTACTCAGTCATACCACTATGTAGACTACTCAGTCATATTACTACAGTATGTATGGTCACTATGTAGACTACTCAGTCATATTACTATGGTATGTATGGTCACTATGTAGACTACTCAGTCATATTACTATGGTATGTATGGTCACTATGTAGACTAATCAGTCATATATTACTATGGTATGTATGGTCACTATGAGGACTACTCAGTCATATTACTATGGTATGTATGGTCACTATGTAGACTACTCAGTCATATTACTATGGTATGTATGGTCACTATGTAGACTACTCAGTCATATATTACTATGGTATGTATGGTCACTATGTAGACTACTCAGTCCTATTACTATGGTATGTATGGTCACTATGTAGACTACTCAGTCATATTACTATGGTATGTATGGTCACTATGTAGACTACTCAGTCATATTACTATGTAGACTACTCAGTCATATCACTATGTAGACTACTCAGTCATATTACTATGGTATGTATGGTCACTATGTAGACTACTACATAGACTGATAGCTGTGCTGATGGTAAAAGATGACCAGATTACTCTACTCACAGAGGGAAGCCAGCTCTACTCACAGGAAAACCCTCTCCTACTTGGAGGGAAGCCAGCTCTACTCACAGGAAAACCCTCTCCTACTTGGAGGGAAGCCAGCTCTACTCACAGTAAAACCCTCTCCTACTTGGAGGGAAGCCAGCTCTACTCACAGTAAAACCCTCTCTTACTTGGAGGGAAGCCATCTCTACTCACAGGAAAACCCACCTCTACTTGGAGGGAAGCCAGCTCTACTCACAGTAAAACCCTCTCCTACTTGGAGGGAAGCCAGCTCTACTCACAGGAAAACCCTCTCCTACTTGGAGGGAAGCCAGCTCTACTCACAGGAAAACCCTTTCTACTTGAAGAGGGAAGCCAGCTCTACTCACAGGAAAAGAAAAAGGAGGGGAAAGCCTCATCTACTTGAAGAGGGAAACCAGAAAGGGAAACCAAACCAGGATGTGAGTCACTCCTAGAGAACTCAAAATAAAATAAACAACATGGAGAAACAGTGGAAGCAGTAAACATTTAAAACACTCCTCCCTCTAAGAAAGAGAAAGGTTTCTTTTCAAAGTCTCATGATTAAACCTCCTTACAGTATCAACAGTGACCGAGTCATTTCAGAATAGTGGATATAAAACCCCAGTATCAACAGTGACCGAGTCATTTCAGAATAGTGGATATTAAACCTCAGTATCAACAGTGACCGAGTCATTTCAGAATAGTGGATATAAAACCTCAGTATCAACAGTGACCGAGTCATTTCAGAATAGTGGATATAAAACCTCAGTATTAACAGTGACCGAGTCATTTCAGAATAGTGGATATAAAACCTCAGTATCAACAGTGACCGAGTCATTTCAGAATAGTGGATATAAAACCTCAGTACCAACAGTGACCGAGTCATTTCAGAATAGTGGATATAAAACCCCAGTATCAACAGTGACCGAGTCATTTCAGAATAGTGGATATAAAACCCCAGTATCAACAGTGACCGAGTCATTTCAGAATAGTGGATATAAAACCTCAGTATCAACAGTGACCGAGTCATTTCAGAATAGTGGATATAAAACCTCAGTATCAACAGTGACCGAGTCATTTCAGAATAGTGGATATAAAACCTCAGTATCAACAGTGACCGAGTCATTTCAGAATAGTGGATATAAAACCTCAGTATCAACAGTGACCGAGTCATTTCAGAATAGTGGATATAAAACCTCAGTATCAACAGTGACCGAGTCATTTCAGAATAGTGGATATAAAACCTCAGTATCAACAGTGACCGAGTCATTTCAGAATAGTGGATATAAAACCTCAGTATCAACAGTGACCGAGTCATTTCAGAATAGTGGATATAAAACCTCAGTATCAACAGTGACCGAGTCATTTCAGAATAGTGGATATAAAACCTCAGTATCAACAGTGACCGAGTCATTTCAGAATAGCCAGTCAGCTGCTAACAAAATGAGTTGGGGGAAACCGTTCAACTTCCCAAGGAGTATTGCCTGCGTTCCAAATTATACTCTATATAGTGCCAGGCTCTGTTCAAAAGTAATGCACTATATAGGGAATAGGGCTCTGGTCTATAGTAGTACCACTATATAGGGAATAGGGCTCTGGTCTATAGTAGTACCACTATATAGGGAATAGGGCTCTGGTCTATAGTAGTACTACTATATAGGGAATAGGGCTCTGGTCTATAGTAGTACCACTATATAGGGAATAGGGGTCTGGTCTATAGTAGTACCACTATATAGGGAATAGGGCTCTGGTCTATAGTAGTACCACTATATAGGGAATAGGGCTCTGGTCTAAAGTAGTGCACTATATAGGGAATAGGGCCCTGGTCTAATGTAGTGCACTATATAGGGAATGGGCCCTGGTCTAATGTAGTGCACTATATAGGGAATGGGCTCTGGTCTATAGTAGTACCACTATATAGGGAATAGGGCTCTGGTCTATAGTAGTGCACTATATAGGGAATAGGGCTCTGGTCTAATGTAGTGCACTATATAGGGAATGGGCTCTGGTCTATAGTAGTACCACTATATAGGGAATAGGGCTCTGGTCTATAGTAGTGCACTATATAGGGAATAGGGCTCTGGTCTAATGTAGTGCACTATATAGGGAATGGGCTCTGGTCTATAGTAGTACCACTATATAGGGAATAGGGCTCTGGTCTATAGTAGTGCACTATATAGGGAATAGGGCTCTGGTCTAATGTAGTGCACTATATAGGGAATGGGCTCTGGTCTATAGTAGTACCACTATATAGGGAATAGGGCTCTGGTCTATAGTAGTACCACTATATAGGGAATAGGGCTCTGGTCTAATGTAGTGCACTATATAGGGAATAGGGCCCTGGTCTAAAGTAGTGCACTATATAGGGAATGGGCTCTGGTCTATAGTAGTACCACTATATAGGGAATAGGGCTCTGGTCTATAGTAGTGCACTATATAGGGAATAGGGCTCTGGTCTAATGTAGTGCACTATATAGGGAATAGTGCTCCATTTGAGAAGCAAACATTGTCTGTGCATCAATACAGGGGGTAGCAGTAAGACGTCGCCAAGCTCCCCACATTCTTCCCTCTAGTGTATAGAGTCAGACAGAGCTGTCAGAGCTACAGAATACTGTTGAATATTGTTGATCCAGTACGGGCAGGTGTTGTTGACCTATATAAAGAAGCAGTCTTTCAGGGTGAACCACATTTCTCTCTTCACTTAAAAAGATACTCTCCTGTTCACTCAGTCTGCAATAACCACCTGGACAAACTCTCCACAGGAACGTCTTTTAACAAAAAGGAAACGTCTATCCAAATCATTACCCACGCTGAACAGAGTTTGATAGAACAGGGGCTAGAAGAATGTATCGCACGCCTAGCCATCAGACACATGACCTGTGAAAACAATATGCAACATAGGTCTCCAACCGTTTAGTCAACCGATGACTGCAGAGGTTAGGGTTAGGTTAGGTTGGGGATTGACCCTCACACTTTAACCTCACGGACAATACAGTCACTTCCTGACTCAACTACAACTGTACAGTCACTTCCTGAGTCAGCTAGACTACAACTGTACAGTCACTTCCTGAGTCAGCTAGACTACAACTGCACAGTCACTTCCTGAGTCAGCTGGACTACAACTGCACAGTCACTTCCTGAGTCAGCTAGACTACAACTGTACAGTCACTTCCTGAGTCAGCTAGACTACAACTGTACAGTCACTTCCTGAGTCAGCTAGACTACAACTGTACAGTCACTTCCTGAGTCAGCTGGGCCAGCTCCATACTATAACCCTGTGGAACAGTAGGGAACAGGGGGCCAGCTCCATACTATAACCCTGTGGAACAGGGGGCCAGCTCCATACTATAACCCTGTGGAACAGTAGGGAACAGGGGGCCAGCTCCATACTATAACCCTGTGGAACAGTAGGGAACAGGGGGCCAGCTCCATACTATAACCCTGTGGAACAGTAGGGAACAGGGGCCCAGCTCCATACTATAACCCTGTGGAACAGGGGGCCAGCTCCATACTATAACCCTGTGGAACAGGGGGCCAGCTCCATACTATAACCCTGTGGAACAGGGGGCCAGCTCCATACTATAACCCTGTGGAACAGGGGGCCAGCTCCATACTATAACCCTGTGGAACAGGGGGCCAGCTCCACACTATAACCCTGTGGAACAGGGGGCCAGCTCCATACTATAACCCTGTGGAACAGTAGGGAACAGGGGGCCAGCTCCATACTATAACCCTGTGGAACAGGGGGCCAGCTCCATACTATAACCCTGTGGAACAGGGGGCCAGCTCCACACTATAACCCTGTGGAACAGGGGGCCAGCTCCATACTATAACCCTGTGGAACAGGGGGCCAGCTCCATACTATAACCCTGTGGAACAGGGGGCCAGCTCCATACTATAACCCTGTGGAACAGTAGGGGACAGGGGGCCAGCTCCATACTATAACCCTGTGGAACAGTAGGGAACAGGGGGCCAGCTCCATACTATAACCCTGTGGAACAGTAGGGAACAGGGGGCCAGCTCCATACTATAACCCTGTGGAACAGGGGGCCAGCTCCATACTATAACCCTGTGGAACAGTAGGGAACAGGGGGCCAGCTCCATACTATAACCCTGTGGAACAGTAGGGAACAGGGGGCCAGCTCCACACTATAACCCTGTGGAACAGTAGGGAACAGGGGGCCAGCTCCACACTATAACCCTGTGGAACAGTAGGGAACAGGGGGCCAGCTCCATACTATAACCCTGTGGAACAGTAGGGAACAGGGGGCCAGCTTCATACTATAACCCTGTGGAACAGTAGGGAACAGGGGGCCAGCTCCATACTATAACCCTGTGGAACAGTAGGGAACAGGGGGCCAGCTCCACACTATAACCCTGTGGAACAGTAGGGAACAGGGGGCCAGCTCCATACTATAACCCTGTGGAACAGTAGGGAACAGGGGGCCAGCTCCACACTATAACCCTGTGGAACAGTAGGGAACAGGGGGCCAGCTCCATACTATAACCCTGTGGAACAGTAGGGAACAGGGGGCCAGCTTCATACTATAACCCTGTGGAACAGTAGGGAACAGGGGGCCAGCTCCATACTATAACCCTGTGGAACAGTAGGGAACAGGGGGCCAGCTCCATACTATAACCCTGTGGAACAGGGGGCCAGCTCCATACTATAACCCTGTGGAACAGTAGGGAACAGGGGGCCAGCTTCATACTATAACCCTGTGGAACAGTAGGGAACAGGGGGCCAGCTCCATACTATAACCCCGTGGAACAGTAGGGAACAGGGGGCCAGCTCCATACTATAACCCTGTGGAACAGGGGGCCAGCTCCATACTATAACCCTGTGGAACAGGGGGCCAGCTCCATACTATAACCCTGTGGAACAGGGGGCCAGCTCCATACTATAACCCTGTGGAACAGTAGGGAACAGGGGGCCAGCTCCATACTATAACCCTGTGGAACAGTAGGGAAAAGGGGGCCAGCTTCATACTATAACCCTGTGGAACAGTAGGGAACAGACTGTCAGAGCTACAGGCCTGGACAAGTCAGGAGGAGTTAACCTAAACTACAGTACACACAAAGCCACTTTAAGAAGTAGGAAATGAATAATCCCATGTCAGCATCTCGCCCACTCTGCTACAGCTCCAAGGTATAATGACTTGAAGTTATACTAAACTACAGTACACACAAAGCCACTCTGTCACAGCTCCAAGGTATAATGACTTGAAGTTATACTAAACTACAGTACACACAAAGCCACTCTGTCACAGCTCCAAGGTATAATGACTTGAAGTTATACTAAACTACAGTACACACAAAGCCACTCTGTCACAGCTCCAAGGTATAATGACTTGAAGTTATACTAAACTACAGTACACACAAAGCCACTCTGTCACAGCTCCAAGGTATAATGACTTGAAGTTATACTAAACTACAGTACACACAAAGCCACTCTGTCACAGCTCCAAGGTATAATGACTTGAAGTTATACTAAACTACAGTACACACAAAGCCACTCTGCTACAGCTCCAAGGTATAATGACTTGGCATCTTGTTTGTTTACACTTGGCACTACCCATCTCTGTCTCTGTCTCTCCCTCTATGGGTGGTCTGAGTCAGGTCTCAGTGTGCTCACGTGTTCCGGACCGGTCCAGAACCACTGGTGTATACACACACGTGTTCCGGACCAGTCCAGAACCACTGGTATATACACACACGTGTTCCGGACCAGTCCAGAACCACGGGTATACGTGTTTGAAGACTGTGTCGGCCTGCTGAGCTGAAGCCTTGACATCCTCTCAGAGAGCTGATACAAGGCCTGCTGAGCTGAAGCCTTGACATTCTCTCAGAGAGCTGATACAAGGCCTGCTGAGCTGAAGCCTTGACATCCTCTCAGAGAGCTGATACAAGGCCTGCTGAGCTGAAGCCTTGACATCCTCTCAGAGAGCTGATACAAGGCCTGCTGAGCTGAAGCCTCAGTCTTTAGGTCTCAGGCAAGGTTTCTCATCAAACAAGCAATGTTTTTTTTCCCTGAACCACAAGGAAATATAGTCTAGCTCAACTTCAGCATCACAGTTCGTACAGAGGTAGTACATTTAAAAAGGGACATAAGTTTTTTTTTTAAATGACTATGTAATTATACGGCCATCAGCTGCACCTACTACAATAAACTGCAGCAGTCAGCAGAACATTAGACCGCTGCTGACGTCACTGGTTGGAAACACTGGTGGATTAATGGAAAGGGGGAAGATCTGAGTCGGGGGGGTTTAGAAGGAAAGAAAACTCCAGAAGAATCATCGGAGCCAGTTAAACACTACTGCCTTGGACGGGCGGGGGCATTTTTTTCCCCCTTACCCACAATGCATTTGGAAAATAAAACAGTTTTACGCCTGGAGTGGAAAAGAGGAGTGTGATGATGATGATGTCAGCGCCGCAGTGACAAGTGGAGAGTTACAGCTCAGAGACCAATGGAAGCTACTGGAAGGATCCCAAATGGAGAGTTACATCTCATAGAGACCAACGGAAGCTACTGGAAGGATCCCAAATGGAGAGTTACATCTCATAGAGACCAACGGAAGCTACTGGAAGGATCCCAAATGGAGAGTTACATCTCATAGAGACCAATGGAAGCTACTGGAAGGATCCCAACTGGCAGCCTATTCCTTATATACTACACTACACTACTTTTGTCCAGAGCCTTATCGGGAATAGGAAGACATTAGGGACTTGGTCACTGGAGGCCACGGTGGTCCATTACAGATTATAGGAAAGATGGGAAATACACACTGCTACAGACGGAGAGAAAAGGAATCCTAACTAAAGACATATTGAACCCTTTATAAGGGTGGCCCCCTGTTATATTGAACCCTTTGTAAGGGTGGCCCCCTGTTATATTGAACCCTTTATAAGGGTGGCCCCCTGTTATATTGAACCCTTTATAAGGGTGGCCCCCTGTTATATTGAACCCTTTGTAAGGGTGGCCCCCTGTTATATTGAACCCTTTATAAGGGTGGCCCCCTGTTATATTGAACCCTTTATAAGGGTGGCCCCCTGTTATATTGAACCCTTTATAAGGGTGGCCCCCTGTTATATTGAACCCTTTATAAGGGTGGCCCCCTGTTATATTGAACCCTTTGTAAGGGTGGCCCCCTGTTATATTGAACCCTTTATAAGGGTGGCCCCCTGTTATATTGAACCCTTTATAAGGGTGGCCCCCTGTTATATTGAACCCTTTATAAGGGTGGCCCCCTGTTATATTGAACCCTTTATAAGGGTGGCCCCCTGTTATATTGAACCCTTTATAAGGGTGGCCCCCTGTTATATTGAACCCTTTATAAGGGTGGCCCCCTGTTATATTGAACCCTTTATAAGGGTGGCCCCCTGTTATATTGAACCCTTTATAAGGGTGGCCCCCTGTTATATTGAACCCTTTATAAGGTGTATATAGATGGTTCAGAAATCACTCAGCATCTATGAAGTGCTTTTGAAGCATTTAGGAGGGCTTCATGGACGTTCTATAAAGCCTTCATGATATGGACTTCGTTTCAAGTGGGACGGAGGGATGGAAAAGGAGGAGCGGGATCTTACCTAGAATGGAGTGGACTCTGACAGATAGCTGAGTTCTCAGGATCAGGATGGGCTTCTTCCCTCTACTGTGGAGAGAGAGAGAGAATACTTTAGTGAAGAGGAGAGAGGAGGAGAGAGAGAGAATACTTTAGTGAATAGAGGAGAGAGAGAGAGAGAGGAGGAGAGAGAGAGAATACTTTAGTGAATAGAGGAGAGAGGAGGAGAGAGAGCGAATACTTTAGTGAATTGAGGAGAGAGAGAGAGAGAGAGGAGGAGAGAGAGAGAATACTTTAGTGAAGAGGAGAGAGAGAGAATACTTTAGTGAATAGAGGAGAGAGAGAGGAGGAGAGAGAGAATACTTTAGTGAAGAGGAGAGAGAGAGAAGGCTAGTGGGACGATAAAGAAGTGACAGTATCAGTTAGTCAATAACATCAGGTCATAGGGAGAAATATCTATGGAGAGGACGTGGCTCAATACGGCCTACTCCCAGGGGAACGGAGCCCAGAGGACGTGACTCAATACATCCTACTGCCAGGGGAACGGAGCCCAGAGGACATGACTCAATACGGCCTACTGCCAGGGGAACGGAGCCCAGAGGACGTGACTCAATACGGCCTACTGCCAGGGGAACGGAGCACCGGGTGAGGTGGCTCAATACGGCCTACTGCCAGGGGAACGGAGCCTGAAGCCCAGAGGACGTGGCTCAATACATCCTACTGCCAGGGGAACGGAGCCCAGAGGACGTGGCTCAATACAGCCTACTGCCAGGGGAACAGTGCCCAGAGGACGTGGCTCAATACATCCTACTGCCAGGGGACGTGACTCAATACAGCCTACTGCCAGGGGAACGGAGCCCAGAGGACGTGGCTCAATACGGCCTACTGCCAGGGGAACGGAGCCCAGAGGACGTGGCTCAATACATCCTACTGCCAGGGGAACGGAGCCTGAAGCCCAGAGGACGTGGCTCAATACATCCTACTGCCAGGCGAACGGAGCCCAGAGGACGTGGCTCAATACAGCCTACTGCCAGGGGAACAGTGCCCAGAGGACGTGACTCAATACATCCTACTGTCAGGGGAACGGAGCCCAGAGGACGTGGCTCAATACGGCCTACTGCCAGGGGAACGGAGCCTGAAGCCCAGAGGACGTGGCTCAATACATCCTACTGCCAGGGGAACGGAGCCCAGAGGACGTGGCTCAATACAGCCTACTGCCAGGGGAACAGTGCCCAGAGGACGTGGCTCAATACATCCTACTGCCAGGGGACGTGACTCATTAAGGCCTACTGCCAGGGGAACAGAGCCCAGAGGACGTGACTCAATAAGTCCTACTGCCAGGGGAACGGAGCCCGGAGCACAGACTGCATTATGTATCATGTCAGTTTATTTTCCATTCTAAGAGCAAACCATTCCACATAGTAACGTGGCTGGAGAGGTTCACGGAGTTGAGATTCTCCTCTGTCTGAGTGCTGGAGAGGTTCACGGAGTTGAGATTCTCCTCTGTCTGAGTGCTGGAGAGGTTCACGGAGTTGAGATTCTCCTCTGTCTGAGTGCTGGAGAGGTTCACGGAGTTGAGATTCTCCTCTGTCTGAATGCTGGAGAGGTTCACGGAGTTGAGATTCTCCTCTGTCTGAGTGCTGGAGAGGTTCACGGAGTTGAGATTCTCCTCTGTCTGAGTGCTGACACAGACGGGGCTAGACTGTAGATATCTCCTGCTACCCTACTGCCATCCCAATAAACACAACAATGGCCGGGCTGTGACGGCTGGTCCAGCAGGGGTTATATACTATGAAAGATTCTGGAGAAGAGCAGAGGAGAAGAGCAGAGAGGTATGGAGACTATGCTGTGTCAGGGTGTGTGTGTGTGTGTGTGTGTGTGTGTCATCAAATCTTAACATCATCATCACATATACAAGTTGACCCACTCACATGACAATTAGCACCCTGCCGTTTTCCAGGTCCTTCAAATGACGTATTTCTTCTGTGCCAACCCTCCCCCTCCCTCCCCTCCCGCCCTCTCCCCTCCCTCTCCCTCCCCCGCCCGCCCTCTCCCCTCCCTCCCTCCCCCCCTCCCTCCCTCCCCAGTATTTCAGCTGTGTGACCACACACTGTTCCACACAACGTGCCCTTGTCCCAGCTCTCCTGTGATCTCCATGTTCATAAGACCAGTTAACCAGGGGTGTGTCACAAATGGCAGCCTATGCCCTAAACAGTGTACTACTTGTGGCCAGAGCCCTAAAGGCCCCCTGGGTCAAAAGTAGTGGACTATAAAAAGGGGGAAAGGGCTGGCATTTGGGAGGCTGACAAGGACTCCGGCTTCAACAACAACATAGGTAACATGTCCCAGTAGTTCTAACAGGGGAGACCTGCTTCCAAATCAAACACACTACAGATGTCTGATCGTGACTTTTTCCCCTCAGAGTCGGTTCGGTCATTTTAGGAGGCCGGTAGGTCTCTCCCATTCATGTTGTCAGCCTGCTGCTGCTTCTAGACTGAGGTGATGTAGCTGCTGCTTCTAGACTGAGGTGATGTAGCTGCTGCTGCTTCTAGACTGAGGGGATGTAGCTGCTGCTGCTTCTAGACTGAGGGGATGTAGCTGCTGCTGCTTCTAGACTGAGGGGATGTAGCTGCTGCTGCTTCTAGACTGAGGTGATGTAGCTGCTGCTGCTTCTAGACTGAGGTGATGTAGCTGCTGCTGCTTCTAGACTGAGGGGATGTAGCTGCTGCTGCTTCTAGACTGAGGGGATGTAGCTGCTGCTGCTGCTTCTAGACTGAGGTGATGTAGCTGCTGCTGCTTCTAGACTGAGGTGATGTAGCTGCTGCTTCTAGACTGAGGTGATGTAGCTGCTGCTGCTTCTAGACTGAGGTGATGTAGCTGCTGCTGCTTCTAGACTGAGGTGATGTAGCTGCTGCTGCTTCTAGACTGAGGGGATGTAGCTGCTGCTGCTTCTAGATTGAGGTGATGTAGCTGCTGCTGCTTCTAGACTGAGGTGGATGTAGCTGCTGCTTCTAGACTGAGGGGGATGTAGCTGCTGCTGCTGCTTCTAGACTGAGGTGATGTAGCTGCTGCTGCTTCTAGACTGAGGTGATGTAGCTGCTGCTGCTTCTAGACTGAGGTGATGTAGCTGCTGCTTCTAGACTGAGGGGATGTAGCTGCTGCTGCTGCTGCTTCTAGACTGAGGGGATGTAGCTGCTGCTGCTTCTAGACTGAGGGGATGTAGCTGCTGCTGCTGCTTCTAGACTGAGGTGATGTAGCTGCTGCTGCTTCTAGACTGAGGGGATGTAGCTGCTGCTGCTGCTGCTTCTAGACTGAGGGGATGTAGCTGCTGCTGCTTCTAGACTGAGGGGATGTAGCTGCTGCTGCTGCTGCTTCTAGACTGAGGTGATGTAGCTGCTGCTTCTAGACTGAGGGGATGTAGCTGCTGCTTCTAGACTGAGGGGATGTAGCTGCTGCTGCTGCTTCTAGACTGAGGGGATGTAGCTGCTGCTTCTAGACTGAGGTGATGTGGCTGCTGCTTCTAGACTGAGGGGATGTAGCTGCTGCTGCTGCTTCTAGACTGAGGTGATGTAGCTGCTGCTGCTGCTTCTAGACTGAGGTGATGTAGCTGCTGCTGCTTCTAGACTGAGGTGATGTAGCTGCTGCTGCTTTTAGACTGAGGGGATGTAGCTGCTGCTGCTTTTAGACTGAGGGGATGTAGCTGCTGCTTCTAGACTGAGGGGATGTAGCTGCTGCTGCTGCTTCTAGACTGAGGGGATGTAGCTGCTGCTTCTAGACTGAGGTGATGTAGCTGCTGCTTCTAGACTGAGGGGATGTAGCTGCTGCTGCTGCTTCTAGACTGAGGTGATGTAGCTGCTGCTGCTTCTAGACTGAGGTGATGTAGCTGCTGCTGCTTCTAGACTGAGGTGATGTAGCTGCTGCTGCTTCTAGACTGAGGGGATGTAGCTGCTGCTGCTGCTTCTAGACTGAGGGGATGTAGCTGCTGCTGCTGCTTCTAGACTGAGGTGATGTAGCTGCTGCTGCTTCTAGACTGAGGTGATGTAGCTGCTGCTTCTAGACTGAGGTGATGTAGCTGCTGCTGCTGCTGCTGCTTCTAGACTGAGGTGATGTAGCTGCTGCTGCTTCTAGACTGAGGGGGATGTAGCTGCTGCTGCTTCTAGACTGAGGGGATGTAGCTGCTGCTGCTTCTAGACTGAGGTGATGTAGCTGCTGCTGCTTCTAGACTGAGGTGATGTAGCTGCTGCTGCTTCTAGACTGAGGGGATGTAGCTGCTGCTGCTGCTTCTAGACTGAGGGGATGTAGCTGCTGCTGCTGCTTCTAGACTGAGGTGATGTAGCTGCTGCTGCTTCTAGACTGAGGTGATGTAGCTGCTGCTGCTTCTAGACTGAGGTGATGTAGCTGCTGCTGCTTCTAGACTGAGGTGATGTAGCTGCTGCTGCTTCTAGACTGAGGGGATGTAGCTGCTGCTGCTTCTAGATTGAGGTGATGTAGCTGCTGCTGCTTCTAGACTGAGGTGATGTAGCTGCTGCTTCTAGACTGAGGGGGATGTAGCTGCTGCTGCTGCTTCTAGACTGAGGTGATGTAGCTGCTGCTGCTTCTAGACTGAGGTGATGTAGCTGCTGCTGCTTCTAGACTGAGGTGATGTAGCTGCTGCTGCTTCTAGACTGAGGTGATGTAGCTGCTGCTGCTTCTAGACTGAGGTGATGTAGCTGCTGCTTCTAGACTGAGGGGATGTAGCTGCTGCTGCTTCTAGACTGAGGGGATGTAGCTGCTGCTGCTTCTAGACTGAGGGGATGTAGCTGCTGCTGCTTCTAGACTGAGGGGATGTAGCTGCTGCTGCTGCTTCTAGACTGAGGTGATGTAGCTGCTGCTGCTTCTAGACTGAGGGGATGTAGCTGCTGCTGCTGCTGCTTCTAGACTGAGGGGATGTAGCTGCTGCTGCTTCTAGACTGAGGGGATGTAGCTGCTGCTGCTGCTGCTTCTAGACTGAGGTGATGTAGCTGCTGCTTCTAGACTGAGGGGATGTAGCTGCTGCTTCTAGACTGAGGGGATGTAGCTGCTGCTGCTGCTTCTAGACTGAGGGGATGTAGCTGCTGCTTCTAGACTGAGGTGATGTGGCTGCTGCTTCTAGACTGAGGGGATGTAGCTGCTGCTGCTGCTTCTAGACTGAGGTGATGTAGCTGCTGCTGCTGCTTCTAGACTGAGGTGATGTAGCTGCTGCTGCTTCTAGACTGAGGGGATGTAGCTGCTGCTTCTAGACTGAGGTGATGTAGCTGCTGCTTCTAGACTGAGGGGATGTAGCTGCTGCTGCTGCTTCTAGACTGAGGGGATGTAGCTGCTGCTGCTGCTTCTAGACTGAGGTGATGTAGCTGCTGCTGCTTCTAGACTGAGGTGATGTAGCCGCTGCTGCTTCTAGACTGAGGGGATGTAGCTGCTGCTGCTGCTTCTAGACTGAGGGGATGTAGCTGCTGCTGCTGCTTCTAGACTGAGGGGATGTAGCTGCTGCTGCTGCTTCTAGACTGAGGTGATGTAGCTGCTGCTGCTTCTAGACTGAGGTGATGTAGCTGCTGCTTCTAGACTGAGGTGATGTAGCTGCTGCTTCTAGACTGAGGTGATGTAGCTGCTGCTGCTTCTAGACTGAGGTGATGTAGCTGCTGCTGCTGCTTCTAGACTGAGGGGATGTAGCTGCTGCTGCTTCTAGACTGAGGTGATGTAGCTGCTGCTGCTGCTTCTAGACTGAGGGGATGTAGCTGCTGCTTCTAGACTGAGGGGATGTAGCTGCTGCTTCTAGACTGAGGTGATGTAGCTGCTGCTTCTAGACTGAGGTGATGTAGCTGCTGCTGCTTCTAGCCTGAGGGGATGTAGCTGCTGTTGCTGCTTCTAGCCTGAGGGGATGTAGCTGCTGCTTCTAGACTGAGGTGATGTAGCTGCTGCTTCTAGACTGAGGGGATGTAGCTGCTGCTGCTTCTAGACTGAGGTGATGTAGCTGCTGCTGCTTCTAGACTGAGGTGATGTAGCTGCTGCTGCTTCTAGACTGAGGTGATGTAGCTGCTGCTGCTTCTAGACTGAGGTGATGTAGCTGCTGCTTCTAGACTGAGGGGATGTAGCTGCTGCTGCTTCTAGACTGAGGGGATGTAGCTGCTGCTGCTTCTAGACTGAGGTGATGTAGCTGCTGCTGCTTCTAGACTGAGGTGATGTAGCTGCTGCTGCTTCTAGACTGAGGTGATGTAGCTGCTGCTGCTTCTAGACTGAGGTGATGTAGCTGCTGCTTCTAGACTGAGGTGATGTAGCTGCTGCTTCTAGACTGAGGTGATGTAGCTGCTGCTTCTAGACTGAGGTGATGTAGCTGCTGCTTCTAGACTGAGGTGATGTAGCTGCTGCTGCTTCTAGACTGAGGGGATGTAGCTGCTGCTGCTTCTAGCCTGAGGTGATGTAGCTGCTGTTGCTGCTTCTAGACTGAGGTGATGTAGCTGCTGCTTCTGCTGCTGCTTCTAGACTGAGGTGATGTAGCTGCTGCTTCTAGACTGAGGTGATGTAGCTGCTGCTTCTAGACTGAGGTGATGTAGCTGCTGCTGCTTCTAGACTGAGGGGATGTAGCTGCTGCTGCTTCTAGACTGAGGGGATGTAGCTGCTGCTGCTTCTAGCCTGAGGTGATGTAGCTGCTGTTGCTGCTTCTAGACTGAGGTGATGTAGCTGCTGCTTCTGCTGCTGCTTCTAGACTGAGGTGATGTAGCTGCTGCTTCTAGACTGAGGTGATGTAGCTGCTGCTTCTAGACTGAGGTGATGTAGCTGCTGCTGCTTCTAGACTGAGGTGATGTAGCTGCTGCTGCTTCTAGACTGAGGTGATGTAGCTGCTGCTGCTTCTAGCCTGAGGTGATGTAGCTGCTGCTGCTTCTAGACTGAGGGGATGTAGCTGCTGCTGCTTCTAGACTGAGGTGATGTAGCTGCTGCTGCTTCTAGCCTGAGGTGATGTAGCTGCTGCTGCTTCTAGACTGAGGGGATGTAGCTGCTGCTGCTGCTTCTAGACTGAGGTGATGTAGCTGCTGCTGCTTCTAGCCTGAGGTGATGTAGCTGCTGCTGCTTCTAGACTGAGGTGATGTAGCTGCTGCTGCTTCTAGACTGAGGTGATGTAGCTGCTGCTTCTAGCCTGAGGGGATGTAGCTGCTGCTTCTAGACTGAGGGGATGTAGCTGCTGCTGCTTCTAGACTGAGGTGATGTAGCTGCTGCTTCTAGCCTGAGGGGATGTAGCTGCTGCTTCTAGACTGAGGTGATGTAGCTGCTGCTGCTTCTAGACTGAGGTGATGTAGCTGCTGCTTCTAGACTGAGGGGATGTAGCTGCTGCTTCTAGACTGAGGGGATGTAGCTGCTGCTGCTTCTAGACTGAGGTGATGTGGCTGCTGCTGCTTCTAGACTGAGGTGATGTGGCTGCTGCTTCTAGACTGAGGTGATGTAGCTGCTGCTGCTTCTAGACTGAGGGGATGTAGCTGCTGCTGCTTCTAGACTGAGGGGATGTAGCTGCTGCTGCTTTTAGCCTGAGGGGATGTAGCTGCTGCTGCTTCTAGACTGAGGGGATGTAGCTGCTGCTGCTGCTTCTAGACTGAGGTGATGTAGCTGCTGCTGCTTCTAGATTGAGGGGATGTAGCTGCTGCTGCTGCTTCTAGACTGAGGTGATGTAGCTGCTGCTGCTTCTAGACTGAGGGGATGTAGCTGCTGCTGCTGCTTCTAGCCTGAGGGGATGTAGCTGCTGCTGCTTCTAGACTGAGGGGATGTAGCTGCTGCTGCTTCTAGACTGAGGTGATGTAGCTGCTGCTTCTAGACTGAGGTGATGTAGCTGCTGCTGCTTCTAGACTGAGGTGATGTAGCTGCTGCTGCTTCTAGACTGAGGGGATGTAGCTGCTGCTTCTAGACTGAGGTGATGTAGCTGCTGCTGCTTCTAGACTGAGGTGATGTAGCTGCTGCTGCTGCTTCTAGACTGAGGTGATGTAGCTGCTGCTGCTTCTAGACTGAGGGGATGTAGCTGCTGCTTCTAGACTGAGGTGATGTAGCTGCTGCTTCTAGACTGAGGGGATGTAGCTGCTGCTGCTGCTTCTAGACTGAGGTGATGTAGCTGCTGCTGCTTCTAGACTGAGGTGATGTAGCCGCTGCTGCTTCTAGACTGAGGTGATGTAGCTGCTGCTGCTTCTAGACTGAGGGGATGTAGCTGCTGCTGCTGCTTCTAGACTGAGGGGATGTAGCTGCTGCTGCTGCTTCTAGACTGAGGTGATGTAGCTGCTGCTGCTTCTAGACTGAGGTGATGTAGCTGCTGCTTCTAGACTGAGGTGATGTAGCTGCTGCTTCTAGACTGAGGTGATGTAGCTGCTGCTGCTTCTAGACTGAGGTGATGTAGCTGCTGCTGCTGCTTCTAGACTGAGGGGATGTAGCTGCTGCTGCTTCTAGACTGAGGGGATGTAGCTGCTGCTGCTTCTAGACTGAGGTGATGTAGCTGCTGCTGCTGCTTCTAGACTGAGGGGATGTAGCTGCTGCTTCTAGACTGAGGTGATGTAGCTGCTGCTTCTAGACTGAGGTGATGTAGCTGCTGCTGCTTCTAGCCTGAGGGGATGTAGCTGCTGTTGCTGCTTCTAGCCTGAGGGGATGTAGCTGCTGCTTCTAGACTGAGGTGATGTAGCTGCTGCTTCTAGACTGAGGGGATGTAGCTGCTGCTGCTTCTAGACTGAGGTGATGTAGCTGCTGCTGCTTCTAGACTGAGGTGATGTAGCTGCTGCTGCTTCTAGACTGAGGTGATGTAGCTGCTGCTGCTTCTAGACTGAGGTGATGTAGCTGCTGCTTCTAGACTGAGGGGATGTAGCTGCTGCTGCTTCTAGACTGAGGGGATGTAGCTGCTGCTGCTTCTAGACTGAGGTGATGTAGCTGCTGCTGCTTCTAGACTGAGGGGATGTAGCTGCTGCTGCTTCTAGACTGAGGTGATGTAGCTGCTGCTGCTTCTAGACTGAGGTGATGTAGCTGCTGCTGCTTCTAGACTGAGGTGATGTAGCTGCTGCTGCTTCTAGACTGAGGTGATGTAGCTGCTGCTTCTAGACTGAGGTGATGTAGCTGCTGCTTCTAGACTGAGGTGATGTAGCTGCTGCTTCTAGACTGAGGTGATGTAGCTGCTGCTGCTTCTAGACTGAGGGGATGTAGCTGCTGCTGCTTCTAGCCTGAGGTGATGTAGCTGCTGTTGCTGCTTCTAGACTGAGGTGATGTAGCTGCTGCTTCTGCTGCTGCTTCTAGACTGAGGTGATGTAGCTGCTGCTTCTAGACTGAGGTGATGTAGCTGCTGCTTCTAGACTGAGGTGATGTAGCTGCTGCTGCTTCTAGACTGAGGTGATGTAGCTGCTGCTGCTTCTAGACTGAGGTGATGTAGCTGCTGCTGCTTCTAGCCTGAGGTGATGTAGCTGCTGCTGCTTCTAGACTGAGGGGATGTAGCTGCTGCTGCTTCTAGATTGAGGTGATGTAGCTGCTGCTGCTTCTAGCCTGAGGTGATGTAGCTGCTGCTGCTTCTAGACTGAGGGGATGTAGCTGCTGCTGCTGCTTCTAGACTGAGGTGATGTAGCTGCTGCTGCTTCTAGCCTGAGGTGATGTAGCTGCTGCTGCTTCTAGACTGAGGTGATGTAGCTGCTGCTGCTTCTAGACTGAGGTGATGTAGCTGCTGCTTCTAGCCTGAGGGGATGTAGCTGCTGCTTCTAGACTGAGGGGATGTAGCTGCTGCTGCTTCTAGACTGAGGTGATGTAGCTGCTGCTTCTAGCCTGAGGGGATGTAGCTGCTGCTTCTAGACTGAGGTGATGTAGCTGCTGCTGCTTCTAGACTGAGGTGATGTAGCTGCTGCTTCTAGACTGAGGGGATGTAGCTGCTGCTTCTAGACTGAGGGGATGTAGCTGCTGCTGCTTCTAGACTGAGGTGATGTGGCTGCTGCTGCTTCTAGACTGAGGTGATGTGGCTGCTGCTTCTAGACTGAGGTGATGTAGCTGCTGCTGCTTCTAGACTGAGGGGATGTAGCTGCTGCTGCTTCTAGACTGAGGGGATGTAGCTGCTGCTGCTTTTAGCCTGAGGGGATGTAGCTGCTGCTGCTTCTAGACTGAGGGGATGTAGCTGCTGCTGCTGCTTCTAGACTGAGGTGATGTAGCTGCTGCTGCTTCTAGATTGAGGGGATGTAGCTGCTGCTGCTGCTTCTAGACTGAGGTGATGTAGCTGCTGCTGCTTCTAGACTGAGGGGATGTAGCTGCTGCTGCTGCTTCTAGCCTGAGGGGATGTAGCTGCTGCTGCTTCTAGCCTGAGGGGATGTAGCTGCTGCTGCTTCTAGACTGAGGTGATGTAGCTGCTGCTTCTAGACTGAGGTGATGTAGCTGCTGCTGCTTCTAGACTGAGGTGATGTAGCTGCTGCTGCTTCTAGACTGAGGGGATGTAGCTGCTGCTTCTAGACTGAGGTGATGTAGCTGCTGCTGCTTCTAGACTGAGGGGATGTAGCTGCTGCTGCTTCTAGACTGAGGGGATGTAGCTGCTGCTGCTGCTTCTAGACTGAGGTGATGTAGCTGCTGCTTCTAGACTGAGGTGATGTAGCTGCTGCTTCTAGACTGAGGGGATGTAGCTGCTGCTGCTTCTAGACTGAGGTGATGTAGCTGCTGCTGCTTCTAGACTGAGGTGATGTAGCTGCTGCTGCTTCTAGACTGAGGGGATGTAGCTGCTGCTGCTTCTAGACTGAGGGGATGTAGCTGCTGCTTCTAGACTGAGGGGATGTAGCTGCTGCTGCTTCTAGACTGAGGGGATGTAGCTGCTGCTTCTTCTAGACTGAGGTGATGTAGCTGCTGCTGCTTCTAGACTGAGGTGATGTAGCTGCTGCTTCTAGCCTGAGGGGATGTAGCTGCTGCTGCTGCTTCTAGACTGAGGGGATGTAGCTGCTGCTGCTAGACTGAGGGGATGTAGCTGCTGCTTCTAGACTGAGGTGATGTGGATATGAATGATCCGGGCCCCGCCTCTTGCGGAGGGGGGAGAGAAAGTCACCGTCACAGAGAACAGCGGGACAAAACACCTCTTTGTCTACATCCCAAATAGCACCTTATTCCCATAGGGCTCTAGCGAAAGGTAGTTTTCTGTATAGAGAAGAGGGTGCTATGTGGGATGCAGACAACGTCATGTGAGCTAGAGAGGAAAGACAGAATGCTTTGTGAGGTCAAATCAGATTCAAATCAGATTCAGGCACAAGTTAATGAATGGGGCCCATAGATGATAAACAGCGCTAGTTGCAATAAGACAATCACAGTCTGTTCTGGGGAGAAACGTACTTGATGTCTATATGAATACGGAGGAGAAAACGTTTTGTATGAGTACCAACCCACTGACAGACTCATATGTCCCCCAGTCTCATCCCACTGACAGACTCGTATGTCCCCCAATCTCATCCCACTGATAGACTCGTATGTCTCCCAGTCTCATCCCACGGACAGACTCGTAGGTCCCACAGTCTCATCCCACTGACAGTCTCATATGTCCCCCAGTCTCATCCCACTGACAGACTCGTAGGTCCCCCAGTCTCGTATGTCCCCCGTCTCGTATGTCCCCCGTATCAACCCACTGACAGACTCGTATGTCCCCCAGTCTCATCCCACTGACAGACTCCTATGTCCCCCAGTCTCTTTAATCCTCCAGACTGGTTCTGTGTACTAATCACACCTTCCTGTCTTCTAGAAAGGTCTTTAGTCCTCTAGAATGGTTCTATGTAGTAATCACATCTACCTGTGTTCTAGAAAGGTATTTTTCACACTCCCCCCCCCCCAGACTATTTTCATCCTGTGAGTTTAAAGAGGACTAGCTTGTCATTAACAATAATACTGTTGTCTGTTGGAACTTGACACCTTTCCACTCGAGCAACTAGCTGGTGGAGTATGTGTGTGTTTTCACGTGGCCATACTTCTGTCTGCGTGTATGTGTGTGTTTCTGCCCCTTCCTTCTCCCTCTGCGTTTACTCTAGCTGATTGAGATGTGAGGAGAGTGGCAAGAGATTTAGAGGGCCACTTCACAGGGACATGATGACTGACACACCCGCCTGGACATGAGCAACAGAGAGAGAGACTGAAGCACAGAACACTGTGTTACCCAGCATCTCTCCTCACAGCTTCATGCTCAACACCAATGATTCCCAACTAGGGATACTATGAACCCTGGGGGTACCTGGCCTACCCACAGGGGGGGAGGGGTGCCTGGCCTACCCACAGGGGGGGGTACCCGGCCTACCCACAGGGGGGGGGGGTACCTGGCCTACCCACAGGGGGGGGTACCTGGCCTACCCACAGGGGGGGGGTACCTGGCCTACCCACAGGGGGGGGTACCTGGCCTACCCACAGGGGGGGGTACCTGGCCTACCCACAGGGGGGGGTACCTGGCCTACCCACAGGGGGGGGTACCTGGCCTACCCACAGGGGGGGGGTACCTGGCCTACCCTCAGGGGGGGTACCTGGCCTACCCTCAGGGGGGGTACCTGGCCTACCCTCAGGGGGGGTACCTGGCCTACCCTCAGGGGGGGGGAACCTGGCCTACCCTCAGGGGGGGGGGGTACCTGGCCTACCCTCAGGGGGGGGGTACCTGGCCTACCCTCAGGGGGGGGTACCTGGCCTACCCTCAGGGGGGGTACTTGAGAAGACTCATGAGACCAAAGGCCTACTGGTAAAATACACAAGGGGTAATTCACAGCAGAGCAAAATGCAGTTGGTGGTACAGTAACCAAAAAAGGTTGGGAACCACTGCTCTACATTTCTCTAGAATGTTCTACACTACTCTAGAATGTGCGAGAATGTCCTACACAGCTCTAGAATGCCCTACACAGCTCTAGAATGCCCCACACAGCTCTAGAACGCCCCACACAGCTCTAGAACGCCCCACACTGCTCTAGAACGCCCCACACTGCTCTAGAACGCCCCACACTGCTCTAGAACGCCCCACACTGCTCTAGAACGCCCCACACTGCTCTAGAACGCCCCACACTGCTCTAGAACGCCCCACACTGCTCTAGAACGCCCCACACTGCTCTAGAACGCCCCACACTGCTCTAGAACGCCCCACACTGCTCTAGAACGCCCCACACTGCTCTAGAATGCACTACACAGAGAAGGAGACTGGTGGATAGAAAGCTGGATTACTACTGAAGCACAGTAGACAGGCACAACTTCAATTGGAACTTGTCCCATCATTCTGCATTTCACACCTAAAACTAACACAATGTCTTCATCAGTAAAGTCCCTCTCTCTACCTAACTCCTACGTGGCATCTCTCCAGTCAGTGACATTTCCTATCTCAGTAAAATGACTCACTTCATCTTGCAACATGGACAAGGCCTGTTAAACTCAGCTGGAAACTCAGCTTGGACAGAAGACAGACCGAGATACTGTAGCATCAACGACTAGGAACCCTGAACCTGTCATGTTGCTGTAGAACTCATGGTTCTAGAACTCATGGTTCACCCTGACTGTGTCTTCATGTTGCTGTAGAACTCATGGTTCACCCTGAAACACACTGACTGTGTCTTCATGTTGCTGTAGAACTCATGGTTCACCCTGAATGTCTTCATGTTGCTGTAGAACTCATGGTTCACCCTGACTGTCTTCATGTTGCTGTAGAACTCATAGTTCACCCTGAATGAAAGAAGTGACATGGGAAGGAGCTCAGTGAAGGAAAGGTCAAAGAGAGGAGAGAAGGAAAGGAGAGGAGGAGCTCAGTGAAGGAAAGGTAAACCAGAAGGGAGAGGAGGAGATCAGTGAAGGAAAGGTAAACCAGAAGGAGGAAGGGAGAGGAGGAGATCAGTGAAGGACAGGTAAACCAGAAGGAGGAAGGGAGAGGAGGAGATCAGTGAAGGAAAGGTAAACCGGAAGGAGGAAGGGAGAGGAGGAGATCAGTGAAGGAAAGGTAAACCCGAAGGAGGAAGGGAGAGGAGGAGATCAGTGAAGGAAAGGTAAACCGGAAGGAGGAAGGGAGAGGAGGAGAGGTGTCCTTACCCCACGTCGTCATAGAGCTGTTCCACATCATCTTTCTGTTCCCCCAGAGACAGGTCCAGGTCCAGGTAGTTCCCATTGGGGGCCATCTGCAGAGCACACTCCTCCAACTGGGGCGGAACAAAGACAGGGACAGCCATGTTAGCGGGTGTAGTAAAATATTTACACAAACAGGCATAAACACAGTCAACATTAGTCAACAACAGTAAACAACATAAAAAAAGGAGAGACTTTTCATATTTTATTACTTGTTTTTTTAACCTCCAATTGGTTTTGTCTCATCGCTGCAACTCCGGTAAGAACTCGGGAGAGGCGAAGGTCGAGAGCCGTGCGTCCTCCGAAACACAACCCAACCAAGCCGCACTGCAGACAATGCCCACTTTAACCCGGAAGCCAGCCGCACCAATGTGTCGGAGGAAACAACCGTCCACCTGGCAACCTGGTCAGCGTGCACTACACCCGGCCCGCCACAGGAGTCGCTAGTGAGCGATGGGACAACCGGTGGGTCTCCCAGTCGCGGCCGGCTGCGACAGAGCCTGGACTCGAACCCAAAATCTCTAGTGGCAAAGCTAGCACTGCGATGCAGTGTCTTAGACCACTGCGCCACTCGGGAGGCTTTTTTGATATCTTATCATTGGTATCATTGTTGTAACGGAGAAAGAGTCCGTCTTCCATCTGATTCAGAGGTTAGAATAAATACTCTCTATGTCTAGCATTGATGATGTCATCAGCTTGATTACACAGGCATTGTTCCTGAGCCGCCCCCCCCCCCCCCGAGCTGTTGTTCTGAGTCAGGATACAACAGCCTTTCACTTTCTATGGAATATACAGGCATAGGCTACCTGCTTTCTACAGACTGAGTGAATCAGGCCTTCACTTTCTATGGAATATACAGGCATAGGCTACCTGCTTTCTACAGACTGTGTGAATCAGGCCTTCATGGTCAAATTACTGCAGAGAAACAACTACTGAAGGACACCAATAAGAAGAAGAGACTTGAAGAAGAACCACCAGCAATGTACATTAGACCCCTCAGGAGACTGAAAGGATTCGACATGGGTTCCCAGACCCTCAAAAGGTTCTACAGCTGCACCATCGAGAGCATCCTGACCGGTTGCATCACCGCCTGGTATGGCAAATGCTCGGCATCCGACCGCAAGGCGCTACAGAGGGTAGTGGGAACGGCCCAGTACATCACCGGGGACAAGCTTCCTGCCATCCAGGACCTATATAATAGGCGGTGTCAAAGGAAAGCCCAGAAAATTGTCAGACTCCAGTCACCTAAGTTAAAGACTGTTTTCTCTGCTAGCGCATGGCAAGATGTACCGGAGCGCCAAGTCTAGGACCAAAAGGCTCCTCAACAGCTTCTACCCCCAAGCCATTAGACTGCAATTCATAAAAATCGCCACCAGAAAATTTACATCGACACCTCCTTGTACACTGCTGCTACTCGCTGTTTGTTATCTATGCATAGTCACTTCACCCCCACCTACATGTACAGATTACCTCAACTAACCTGTACCCCCGCATACCGACTCTGTACGGGTACCCCCTGTATATAGCCTCCACATTGACTCGGTACCGGTGCCCCCTGTATATAATATAGCCTCCACATTGACTCTGTACCGGTACCCCCTGTATATAGTCTCCACACTGACTCGGTACCCCCTGTATATAGCCTCCACACTGACTCAGTACCGGTACCCCCTGTATATAGCCTCCACACTGACTCTGTACCGTAATACCCTGTATATAGTCTCCACATTGACTCTGTACCGGTACCCCCTATATATAACCTCCACATTGACTCTGTACCGTAACACCCTGTATATAGCCTCCACATTGACTCTGTACCGTAACACCCTGTATATAGCCTCCACATTGACTCTGTACCGTAACACCCTGTATATAGTCTCCACATTGACTCTGTACCGGTACCCCCTGTATATAACCTCCACATTGACTCTGTACCGTAACACCCTGTATATAGCCTCCACATTGACTCTGTACCATAACACCCTGTATATAGCCTCCACATTGACTCTGTACCGTAACACCCCGTATATAGCCTCCACATTGACTCTGTACCGTAACACCCTGTATATAGCCTCCACATTGACTCTGTACCGTAATACCCTGTATATAGCCTCCACATTGACTCTGTACCATAACACCCTGTATATAGCCTCCACATTGACTCTGTACCGTAACACCCTGTATATAGCCTCCACATTGACTCTGTACCGTAACACCCTGTATATAGCCTCCACATTGACTCTGTACCGTAATACCCTGTATATAGCCTCCACATTGTTATTCTTATTGTGTGACTTTTTATTTTAGTCTACTTGGTAAATATTTTATTCTTCTTGAACTGCACTGTTGGTTAAGGGCTTGTCAGTAAAGCATTTCACGGTAAAGTCTACACTTGTGTTCGGCGCATGTGTAGTTCCCAACGTGAAGCATAGAGGAGGTGCTTTGCTGGTGACACTGTCAGTGATTTATTTAGAATTCAAGGCACACTTAACCAGCATGGCTTCCAGGACAATGACCCAACACACATCCAGGCTGTGTAAGGGCTATTTGTTCAAGAAGGAGAGTGATAGAGTCCTGCATCAGATGACCTGGCCTCCACAATCACCCAACCTCAACCCAATTGAGATGGTTTGGGATGAGTCGGACCGCAGAGTGAAGGAAAAGCAGCCAACTAGAGCTCAGCACAATGTGGTAACTCCTTCTAGACGGTTGGAAAAGCATTCCAGGTGAAGCTGGTTAGGAGTGTGCCAAGAGCATGCAAAAAGGGTGGCTACTTTGAACAATCTCAAATATATTTTGATTTGTTTAACACTTTTTTGGTATCTACATGATTCCATATGTGTTGATTCCTAGTTTTGATGTCTTCACTGTTATTCTACAATGTAGAAAATAGTAAAAACAAAGAAAACCCTTGAATGAGTAGGTGTTCTAGAACCCTGGAATGAGTAGGTGTTCTAGAACCCTGGAATGAGTAGGTGTTCTAGAACCCTGGAATGAGTAGGTGTTCTAGAACCCTGGAATGAGTAGGTGTTCTAGAACCCTGGAATGAGTAGATGTGTCTAAACTGTAGACACGTACAGTAGGTTACATACTATCCACAGACATGATCACATTATGCAGCCTCACAACCTTTAAATACCAACCAATCCAGATTGTCTTGACAGAATGACAACAATGCCAACCAAAGGAAGAAAAAAAAATAAAAACCAAGCATACCACAATTAACCAGGTATCCAAACACTGCAGAAGGAACTGAGCTCCAGTAAGCACCATGCTTGAGGGGGGAGGAAGCTAGCCTGGGTCTGTTTCTGCTCCTTCAGCTTTAGGAGGGAAGAAGCTAGCCTGGGTCGGTTTCTGCTCCTTCAGCTTGAGGAGGGAGGAAGCTAGCCTGGGTGTGTTTCTGCTCCTTCAGCTTGAGGAGGGAGGAAGCTAGCCTGGGTCTGTTTCTGCTCCTTCAGCTTGAGGGGGGAGGAAGCTAGCCTGGGTCTGTTTCTGCTCCTTCAGCTTGAGGAGGGAGGAAGCTAGCCTGGGTCTGTTTCTGCTCCTTCAGCTTGAGGGAGGAAGCTAGCCTGGGTCTGTTTCTGCTCCTTCAGCTTGAGGAGGGAGGAAGCTAGCCTGGGTCTGTTTCTGCTCCTTCAGCTTGAGGGGGGAGGAAGCTAGTCTGGGTCTGTTTCTGCTCCTTTAGCTTTAGGAGGGAAGAAGATAGCCTGGGTCGGTTTCTGCTCCTTCAGCTTGAGGAGGGAGGAAGCTAGCCTGGGTGTGTTTCTGCTCCTTCAGCTTGAGGAGGGAGGAAGCTTGCCTGGGTCTGTTTCTGCTCCTTCAGCTTGAGGGGGGAGGAAGCTAGTCTGGGTCTGTTTCTGCTCCTTCAGCTTTAGGAGGGAAGAAGATAGCCTGGGTCGGTTTCTGCTCCTTCAGCTTGAGGAGGGAGGAAGCTAGCCTGGGTGTGTTTCTGCTCCTTCAGCTTGAGGAGGGAGGAAGCTAGCCTGGGTCTGTTTCTGCTCCTTCAGCTTGAGGGGGGAGGAAGCTAGCCTGGGTCTGTTTCTGCTCCTTCAGCTTTAGGAGGGAAGAAGCTAGCCTGGGTCTGTTTCTGCTCCTTCAGCTTGAGGGGGGAGGAAGCTAGCCTGGGTGTGTTTCTTCTCCTTCAGCTTGAGGAGGGAGGAAGCTAGCCTGGGTCTGTTTCTGCTCCTTCAGCTTGAGGGGGGAGGAAGCTAGCCTGGGTCTGTTTCTGCTCCTTCAGCTTTAGGAGGGAAGAAGCTAGCATGGGTCTGTTTCTGCTCCTTCAGCTTGAGGGGGGAGGAAGCTAGCCTGGGTCTGTTTCTGCTCCTTCAGCTTTAGGAGGGAAGAAGCTAGCCTGGGTCTGTTTCTGCTCCTTCAGCTTGAGGGGGGAGGAAGCTAGCCTGGGTCTGTTTCTGCTCCTTCAGCTTGAGGAGGGAGGAAGCTAGCCTGGGTCTGTTTCTGCTCCTTCAGCTTGAGGAGGGAGGAAGCTAGCCTGGGTCTGTTTCTGCTCCTTCAGCTTGAGGAGGGAGGAAGCTAGCCTGGGTCTGTTTCTGCTCCTTCAGCTTGAGGAGGGAGGAAGCTAGCCTGGGTCTGTTTCTGCTCCTTCAGCTTGAGGAGGGAGGAAGCTAGCCTGGGTCTGTTTCTGCTCCTTCAGCTTGAGGGGGGAGGAAGCTAGCCTGGGTCTGTTTCTGCTCCTTCAGCTTTAGGAGGGAGGAAGCTAGCCTGGGTCTGTTTCTGCTCCTTCAGCTTGAGGGGGGAGGAAGCTAGCCTGGGTCTGTTTCTGCTCCTTCAGCTTTAGGAGGGAAGAAGCTAGCCTGGGTCTGTTTCTGCTCCTTCAGCTTGAGGGGGGAGGAAGCTAGCCTGGGTCTGTTTCTGCTCCTTCAGCTTGAGGAGGGAGGAAGCTAGCCTGGGTCTGTTTCTGCTCCTTCAGCTTGAGGAGGGAGGAAGCTAGCCTGGGTCTGTTTCTGCTCCTTCAGCTTGAGGAGGGAGGAAGCTAGCCTGGGTCTGTTTCTGCTGCTTCAGCTTGAGGGGGGAGGAAGCTAGCCTGGGTCTGTTTCTGCTCCTTCAGCTTTAGGAGGGAAGAAGCTAGCCTGGGTCTGTTTCTGCTCCTTCAGCTTGAGGGGGGAGGAAGCTAGCCTGGGTCTGTTTCTGCTCCTTCAGCTTGAGGAGGGAGGAAGCTATCCTGGGTCTGTTTCTGCTCCTTCAGCTTGAGGAGGGAGGAAGCTAGCCTGGGTCTGTTTCTGCTCCTTCAGCTTGAGGAGGGAGGAAGCTAGCCTGGGTCTGTTTCTGCTGCTTCAGCTTGAGGGGGGAGGAAGCTAGCCTGGGTCTGTTTCTGCTCCTTCAGCTTTAGGAGGGAAGAAGCTAGCCTGGGTGTGTTTCTGCTCCTTCAGCTTGAGGAGGGAGGAAGCTAGCCTGGGTCTGTTTCTGCTCCTTCAGCTTGAGGGGGGAGGAAGCTAGCCTGGGTCGGTTTCTGCTATCTCAACTCCTTCAGCTTGAGGAGGGAGGAAGGGTCGGTTTCTGCTATCTGAACTCCTTCAGCTTGAGGAGGGAGGAAGCTAGCCCGGGTCTGTTTCTGCTCTGTCAACTCCTTCAGCAACTGTTACATCAATGCCAGTAACGGAGTTCGCAAGAGTACAACCTGATCTGGGACCAGGCTAGAACTAGGAGGAAGCAGCATTCTAATACCTGATCTGGGACCAGACTAGAACTAGGAGGAAGCAGCATTCTAATACCTGATCTGGGACCAGACTAGAACTAGGAGGAAGCAGCATTCTAATACCTGATCTGGGACTAGACTAGAACTAGGAGGAAGCAGCATTCTAATACCTGATCTGGGACCAGACTAGAACTAGGAGGAAGCAGCATTCTAATACCTGATCTGGGACCAGACTAGAACTAGGAGGAAGCAGCATTCTAATACCTGATCTGGGACCAGACTAGAACTAGGAGGAAGCAGCATTCTAATACCTGATCTGGGACTAGACTAGAACTAGGAGGAAGCAGCATTCTAATACCTGATCTGGGACCAGACTAGAACTAGGAGGAAGCAGCATTCTAATACCTGATCTGGGACCAGACTAGAACTAGGAGGAAGCAGCATTCTAATACCTGATCTGGGACCAGACTAGAACTAGGAGGAAGCAGCATTCTAATACCTGATCTGGGACCAGACTAGAACTAGGAGGAAGCAGCATTCTAATACCTGATCTGGGACCAGACTAGAACTAGGAGGAAGCAGCATTCTAATACCTGATCTGGGACCAGGCTAGAACTAGGAGGAAGCAGCATTCTAATACCTGATCTGGGACCAGACTAGAACTAGGAGGAAGCAGCATTATTATAATACCTGATCTGGGACTGAACTAGAACTAGGAGGAAGCAGCATTCTAATACCTGATCTGGGACCAGACTAGAACTAGGAGGAAGCAGCATTCTAATACCTGATCTGGGACCAGACTAGAACTAGGAGGAAGCAGCATTCTAATACCTGATCTGGGACCAGGCTAGAACTAGGAGGAAGCAGCATTCTAATACCTGATCTGGGACCAGACTAGAACTAGGAGGAAGCAGCATTATTATAATACCTGATCCGGGACCAGACTAGAACTAGGAGGAAGCAGCATTCTAATACCTGATCTGGGACCAGACTAGAACTAGGAGGAAGCAGCATTCTAATACCTGATCTGGGACCAGACTAGAACTAGGAGGAAGCAGCATTCTAATACCTGATCTGGGACCAGGCTAGAACTAGGAGGAAGCAGCATTCTAATACCTGATCTGGGACCAGACTAGAACTAGGAGGAAGCAGCATTCTAATACCTGATCTGGGACCAGACTCGAACTAGGAGGAAGCAGCATTCTAATACCTGATCTGGGACCAGACTAGAACTAGGAGGAAGCAGCATTCTAATACCTGATCTGGGACCAGGCTAGAACTAGGAGGAAGCAGCATTCTAATACCTGATCTGGGACCAGACTAGAACTAGGAGGAAGCAGCATTCTAATACCTGATCTGGGACTAGACTAGAACTAGGAGGAAGCAGCATTCTAATACCTGATCTGGGACCAGACTAGAACTAGGAGGAAGCAGCATTCTAATACCTGATCTGGGACCAGACTAGAACTAGGAGGAAGCAGCATTCTAATACCTGATCTGGGACCAGACTAGAACTAGGAGGAAGCAGCATTCTAATACCTGATCTGGGACCAGACTAGAACTAGGAGGAAGCAGCATTATTATAATACCTGATCCGGGACCAGACTCGAACTAGGAGGAAGCAGCATTCTAATACCTGATCTGGGACCAGACTAGAACTAGGAGGAAGCAGCATTCTAATACCTGATCTGGGACCAGACTAGAACTAGGAGGAAGCAGCATTCTAATACCTGATCTGGGACCAGGCTAGAACTAGGAGGAAGCAGCATTCTAATACCTGATCTGGGACCAGACTAGAACTAGGAGGAAGCAGCATTCTAATACCTGATCTGGGACCAGACTAGAACTAGGAGGAAGCAGCATTCTAATACCTGATCTGGGACTAGACTAGAACTAGGAGGAAGCAGCATTCTAATACCTGATCTGGGACCAGACTAGAACTAGGAGGAAGCAGCATTCTAATACCTGATCTGGGACCAGACTAGAACTAGGAGGAAGCAGCATTCTAATACCTGATCTGGGACCAGACTAGAACTAGGAGGAAGCAGCATTCTAATACCTGATCTGGGACCAGACTAGAACTAGGAGGAAGCAGCATTCTAATACCTGATCTGGGACCAGACTAGAACTAGGAGGAAGCATCATTCTAATACCTGATCTGGGACCAGACTAGAACTAGGAGGAAGCAGCATTATTATAATACCTGATCTGGGACCAGACTAGAACTAGGAGGAAGCAGCATTATTATAATACCTGATCTGGGACCAGACTAGAACTAGGAGGAAGCAGCATTCTAATACCTGATCTGGGACCAGACTAGAACTAGGAGGAAGCAGCATTCTAATACCTGATCTGGGACCAGACTAGAACTAGGAGGAAGCAGCATTCTAATACCTGATCTGGGACCAGACTAGAACTAGGAGGAAGCAGCATTCTAATACCTGATCTGGGACCAGACTAGAACTAGGAGGAAGCAGCATTCTAATACCTGATCTAGGACCAGACTAGAACTAGGAGGAAACAGCATTCTAATACCTGATCTCACCAGAGTATATTACACTATTATAATACCATCCACACTATTCCAGTAGTGCCTGTGGCTTCCCATGCCTTGTTGTGTCCCAAATAGCAACCTACTCCCTATATAGTGCAATACGTCTGTAAAGTTAGTGCACTACAGTGCATTCAGAAAGAATTCAGACCCCTTCACTTTTTCCACATTGTTACGTTACAGCCTTATTCTAAAAATGATTCAATCGCCCCCCCCCCAATCTATACACAATACCCCATAATGACATCACAATACCCCATAATTACAAAGCCAAAATACATTTAGAAAGTTTAGCTAATTTACTAAAAATACAAAACATCACATTTAAGTATTCAGACCCTTTACTCAGTACTTTGTTGAAGCACCTTTGGCAGCGATTACAGACTCAAGTCTTCTTGGGTATGACGCTACAAGCTTGGCACACCTGTGTTTGGAGAGTTTCTCCTATTCTTCTCAGCAGATCCTCTCAAGCTCTGTCAGGTTGGATGGGGGAGCGTCGCTGCACAGGTCTCCCCAGAGATGTTAGATCGGGTTCAAATATTACACCTTTATTTCAACAAGGAACACAGACCGAGACCAAGGTCTCTGACAGCTGGGCCCTGCGTATACATGTTTACACATATAGTTTAGGTACAATGAGTCCGGGCTCTGGCTGGGCCACTCAAGCACATTCAGAGATTTGTCCCAAAGTCACTCCTGCGTTGTCTTGGCTTTGCGCTTAGCGTCGTTGTCCTGTTGGAAGGTGAACCTTTGACCTCGTCTGAGGTCCTGAACGTTCTGGAGCAGGTTCTCTGTAGTTTGGTCCGTTCATATTTCCCTCGATCCTGACTAGTCTTCCAGTTCTTGCAGCTGAAAAACATCACCACAGCATGATGCCACCACCATGCTTCACCGTGGGGATGGTGCCAGGTTTCCTCCAGATGTGACACTTGGCATTCAGGCCAAAGGGTTCAATCTTGGTTTCATCAGACCAGAGAATCTTGTTTCTCGTGGTCTGAGAGTCTTTAGGTGCCTTTTAGAAAATTCAAAGTGGGCTGTCATGGGCATTTTACTGAGGAGTGGCTTCCGTCTGGCCACTCTACCATAAAGGCCTGGTTGGTGGAGTGCTGCAGAGATGGTTATCCTTCTAGAAGGTTCTCCTATCTCCACAGAGGAACTCTGGAGCTCTGTCAAAGTGACCATCCGGTTCTTGGTCACCTCCCTGACCAAGGCCCTTCTTCCCTGATTACTCAGTTTGGCTGGGTGGCCAAGCTCTAGGAAGAGTCTTGGTGGTTCCAAACTTCTTCCATTTCAGAATGATGGAGGACACTGTGTTCTTGAGGACCGCCAATGCTGCAGAAATGTTTTGGTACCCTTCCCCAGATCTGTGCCTCGACACAATGCTGTCTCGGAGCTCTACGGACAATTCCTTCGACCTCATGGATTGGTTTTTGCTCTGACATGAACAGTCAACTATGGGACCTTATATAGACAGGTGTGTGCCTTGCCAAATCATGTCCAATCAATTGAATTTACCACAGGTGGACTCCAATCAAGTTGTAGAAACATCTTAAGGATGATCAATGGAAACAGGAAGCACCTGAGATAAATTTCGAGTCTCATAGCAAAGAGCCGGTACCAGACTGGTACATATAGGGCTGGTACCCGACTGGTGCATATAGGGCTGGTACATATATGGCTGGTACATATAGGGCTGGCACCAGACTGGTGCATATAGGGCTGGTACATATAGGGCTGGTACCAGACTGGTGCATATAGGACTGGTGCATATATGGCTGGTGCATATAGGGCTGGTACCAGACTGGTGCATATAGGGCTGGTGCATACAGGGCTGGTACCAGACTGGTGCATATAGGGATGGTGCATATAGGGCTGGTGCCGGGCTGGTGCATACAGGGCTGGTGCATACAGGGCTGGTGCACACAGGGCTGGTACCAGGCTGGTGCATATAGGGCTGGTGCATATAGGGCTGGTGCATATAGGGCTGGTGCATATAGGGCTGGTACCAGACTGGGGCATATAGGGCTGGTACATACAGGGCTGGTGCCAGGCTGGTGCATATAGGGCTGGTGCATATAGGGCTGGTGCATATAGGGCTGGTACCAGACTGGTGCATATAGGGCTGGTGCATATAGGGCTGGTACCAGACTGGTGCATATAGGGCTGGTGCATATAGGGCTGGTACCAGACTGGTGCATATAGGGCTGGTGCATATAGGGCTGGTACCAGACTGGGGCATATAGGGCTGGTACATACAGGGCTGGTGCCAGGCTGGTGCATATAGGGCTGGTGCATATAGGGCTGGTGCATATAGGGCTGGTACCAGACTGGTGCATATAGGGCTGGTGCATATAGGGCTGGTACCAGACTGGTGCATATAGGGCTGGTGCATATAGGGCTGGTACCAGACTGGTGCATATAGGGCTGGTGCATATAGGGCTGGTACCAGACTGGTGCATATAGGGCTGGTACCAGACTGGTGCATCTAGAGCTGGTACATCTAGGGCTGGTACCAGACTGGTGCATATAGGGCTGGTACCAGACTGGTGCATACAGGGCTGGTATCTGCAGCGTATCGTGTTTACAGATCCCACCCTTTCCTTGGGTATTAACTCCACTTAGACTAAACTGACATCCAGAGAGGAAGAGAGGGGGGGTCAAAACACCGACTGGGGGGTCAGAGGGTATCAAAACACCGACTGATCCAGGGAGGAAGAGAGGGGGGGGGGGGTCAGGGGGTATCAAAACACCGACAGTAATAGAAAACACTTTCCCATAATATACTAACAAACTAAAACGAAGAACAGAGGGGAAAAAAAACATTCAGGTTATTATGTTTTATTATGTTGAGATAATAAAAACACAATTCCCACAACAAAAACAAACTATAAGGAACAGAGCAACAAAAAAAACCATCATTGTTTAGTCCTACGACGCTGAAATAACTGTTAAGACTCATTAATCTGATACAAGACAGGTTTAGACATTATGGACATTTCCATGCTATCTCTCTAACAGCCCGGGAAGTATCTGTTTACATCCCACATGGCACCCTATTCCCTACCTAGTGCACTATTGTTGACCAAGAGCCCTTAGGGTAGAGCACTATAAAGGGAAAAGGGTGCCATTTGGGATCTGGCGGGACTCACCCCGGGGCAAGGGAGTGATTAGGCGGATTTGTAAAGGAATGTTTTTAAAAGGAGACAAGTAGTCTCTAGTTTTTAATCATGCACCGAGGAGAAATATAGGGTTGTGAGGGGTTGGAGGGGGGTTAACACAGAGGGGTTGGAAGGGGGTTAGTGTTAACACAGAGGGGTTGGAAGGGGGTTAACACAGAGGGGTTGAAAGGGGGTAGGGTTAACAGAGGGGTTGGAAGGGGGTTAACACAGAGGGGTTGGAAGGGGGTTAACACAGAGGGGTTGGGTTAACACAGAGGGGTTGGGTTAACACAGAGGGGTTGGGTTAACACAGAGGGGTTGGGTTAACACAGAGGGGTTGGAGGGGTTGGGTTAACACAGAGGGGTTGGAGGGGTTGGGTTAACACAGAGGGGTTGGAGGGGTTGGGTTAACACAGAGGGGTTGGGTTAACACAGAGGGGTTGGAGGGGTTGGGTTAACACAGAGGGGTTGGAAGGGGGTTAACACAGAGGGGTTGGAAGGGGGTTAACACAGAGGGGTTGGGTTAACACAGAGGGGTTGGAGGGGTTGGGTTAACACAGAGGGGTTGGAAGGGGGTTAACACAGAGGGGTTGGAAGGGGGTTAACACAGAGGCGTTGGAAGGGGGTTAACACAGAGGGGTTGGAAGGGGGTTAACACAGAGGGGTTGGAAGGGGGTTAACACAGAGGGGTTGGAAGGGGGTTAACACAGAGGGGTTGGAAGGGGGTTAACACAGAGGGGTTGGAAGGGGGTTAACACAGAGGGGTTGGAAGGGGGTTAACACAGAGGGGTTGGAAGGGGGTTAACACAGAGGGGTTGGAAGGGGGTTAACACAGAGGGGTTGGAAGGGGGTTAACACAGAGGGGTTGGAAGGGGGTTAACACAGAGGGGTTGGGTTAACACAGAGGGGTTGGGTTAACACAGAGGGGTTGGAGGGGTTGGGTTAACACAGAGGGGTTGGAGGGGTTGGGTTAACACAGAGGGGTTGGAGGGGTTGGGTTAACACAGAGGGGTTGGGTTAACACAGAGGGGTTGGATGGGTTGGGTTAACACAGAGGGGTTGGAAGGGGGTTAACACAGAGGGGTTGGAAGGGGGTTAACACAGAGGGGTTGGGTTAACACAGAGGGGTTGGAGGGGTTGGGTTAACACAGAGGGGTTGGAGGGGGTTAACACAGAGGGGTTGGAAGGGGGTTAACACAGAGGCGTTGGAAGGGGGTTAACACAGAGGCGTTGGAAGGGGGTTAACACAGAGGGGTTGGAAGGGGGTTAACACAGAGGGGTTGGAAGGGGGTTAACACAGAGGGGTTGGAAGGGGGTTAACACAGAGGGGTTGGAAGGGGGTTAACACAGAGGGGTTGGAAGGGGGTTAACACAGAGGGGTTGGAAGGGGGTTAACACAGAGGGGTTGGAAGGGGGTTAACACAGAGGGGTTGGAAGGGGGTTAACACAGAGGGGTTGGAAGGGGGTTAACACAGGGGGGTTGGAAGGGGGTTAACACAGAGGGGTTGGAAGGGGGTTAACACAGAGGGGTTGGAAGGGGGTTAACACAGAGGGGTTGGAAGGGGGTTAACACAGAGGGGTTGGAAGGGGGTTAACACAGAGGGGTTGGAAGGGGGTTAACACAGAGGGGTTGGAAGGGGGTTAACACAGAGGGGTTGGATGGGGGTTGGGTTAACAGAGAGGAGTTGGAAGGGGGTTAACAAAGAGGGGTTGGATGGGGGTTGGGTTAACAGAGAGGAGTTGGAAGGGGGTTAACAAAGAGGGGTTAAATCAACATTTGTATTTTAGCTAAATATGTTTTACTCAACAAACTTCAGCAATCTAGATAATTAAACAGTCCTTGATCAACTATCTATTCACCTGCATGTTCAAGTTTAGATAACTTTCCCGAGGTAAGTTATTCATTTATAAAGGCTACCTTCTTTTTGAAATATGCAACAACTGGACTGTCAATCAAGTACCGGTAGGCTCCTTTTGACAAGGATACCCCGTCGTGTGGATGACATGACCATGGACGTCAGCCAGTCAATCACCATGGGGGATCACACCTGTGTAGGTCGGCTGCTGGTGGCTCCAGCATATTATCCGAACGCACCAAGTTATTTTAGAAAGACGATAAGGCTGTCCAATTTGAAACTTACCTTCAGCGGTGCCTCCAGGAGTTTGTGAACCCCGGCTATCTGCTCAATCAAGGCGATGTTTTCGTCCAGATCATAGGGCGGCGGTCTCCGTGGCTCCGGGAAGTTGGTACAGACGAAAGGGTCCGAGTCCTCCAAATACTGCACTCGGCAGGTTATAATGGCCATGGCTTTTCCTCAGCCGGCTGGGGATAACGTTTCTCTGCTGTCAGTCGCGGTGTAGAGCTGTGGCCCTGCGAAAATTTTCCCCTTGTCCTAAACTTCCATTTTAAAATAAAGAAGGAAAAAAACGCGGCGACTTGTTCTTCCCCGCTTGACGCTCTTTCTCTCGGTGTTAAAGGGAAACTGTTGCTGTACAGAACACACCAGCGGACAACCCCTTGCGGTGACCGTGTGACGTCAGGTATCAGGAAGCAGAGTGTGAGGGGTTGGAACTGCTGCTGGAAGTTGAGAATGAGTGACTCATGAGATGGAAATAGACAGAGCTACAGCTGGCACAGCAGTTAAACTGAGACGATTCAAACTGCTAGTTCTGCGGAAAACGTAAACTAACTAAACACTTGGGAGGGGGAAAAAAAATGCTGGGCGAAGCCTAATATTAACTGAGGAATCGCGTATTGATAGTCTAATTAGGTATGCTAATGTTTTTTGCTCATTTGTTAATTGACACCCGCCAATTAAGACGGTTAACGTTAGATCCGTTCCCAAGTAATTAGGATAAACATTGACAATGATAGAGCGCTCTCTGCTGGATTGACTGGAAAGTGGACATTTAATCTGCCCTGTCGGCCTTCATATTTTATTTTACATTGTTTTATGAACACAACAAATACAAAAACAGAAATATACAAACCAGAGTACATAAACCTGACAGACGGGGGTTTTACATATCGAGATACATTTTCAATTTGTTAAGATGTTTTATGGTGTGTATTGCTTTTTTGTTTTTTAGATTTACCGATCAATTCTAAATAATATTTAAATTATATCTTAAATAATGTGAAGAGGGGTTCGTTCTTTGTCCACTTCGTTTTATGGATGAAGAATCTTCCATGAAAGATAAACACATTAACAATGTAAGTTAAATCAGGGTCTGTATCATTTAGATCGCAATAACACATAATAACAGTCTCTCAGATTAACATTAATAGTCGTTTCTTTTCAAATAACATATTCTGACTCACTCCAACATCTTCTGACTCACTCCAACATCTTCTGACTCACTCCAACATCTTCTGACTCACTCCAACATCTTCTGACTCACTCCAACATCTTCTGACTCATTCCAACATCTTCTAACTCACTCCAATATCTTCTGACTCACTCCAACATCTTCTGACTCACTCCAACATCTTCTGACTCACTCCTCACTCCAACATCTTCTGACTCACTCCAACATCTTCTAACTCCCTCCAATATCTTCTGACTCACTCCAACATCTTCTGACTCACTCCAACATCTTCTGACTCACTCCAACATCTTCTAACTCCCTCCAATATCTTCTGACTCACTCCAACATCTTCTGACTCACTCCAACATCTTCGAACTCACTCCAACATCTTCTGACTCACTCCAATATCTTCTGACTCACTCCTCACTCCAACATCTTCTGACTCACTCCAACATCTTCTGACTCACTCCAACATCTTCTAACTCACTCCAACTTCTTCTGACTCACTCCTCACTGCAACATCTTTGAACTTACTCTAACATCTTCTTACTCACTCCAACATCTTCTGACTCACTCCAACATCATATGACTCACTCCAACATCATCTGACTCACTCCTCACTCCAACATCATCTGACTCACTCCAACATCATCTGACTCACTCCAACATCTTCTGACTCACACTGATATAAGAAGAGTCCCAGTTCTGGGTCACAACCACAAAATACACATTTGTTATCGATAGATATTTTAAATCTGTGTATAATAAATGTCTTTACAGGGTAGGTTGTTTGTATGATACTTCTTTCACCTCATTAGATTTTCAATATTTACCAGATAACAACGAGACTTTGTTCCAGTTGACTTGTCCTAGGGCTGCATACCAGTACAAATCTAGCTTGGGGCCCCCAAAAAGCTACAGGTGAAAAATTATGTTGAAGTTGTGTAAATTATATAAACTACAGATTGTTGTATAAACTACAGATTGTTGTATAAACTACAGATTGTTGTATAAACTACAGATTGTTTTATAAACTACAGATTGTTGTATAAACTACAGATTGTTGTATAAACTACAGATTGTTGTATAAACTACAGATTGTTGTATAAACTACAGATTGTTGTATAAACTACAGATTGTTGTATAAACTACAGGTTGTTGTATAAACTACAGATTGTTGTATAAACTACAGGTTGTTGTATAAACTACAGATTGTTTATAAACTACAGATTGTTTTATAAACTGACTCAACAGTACAGATGCCCCCCCCCATATGAACTTAATGCTGATTGTTAAGGTTCTGATTCAACAGTACAGATGCCCCCCCCCCCAATATGAACTTAATGCTGATTGTTAAGGTTCTGATTCAACAGTACAGATGCCCCCCCCCCCCCCCCCCAATATGAACTTAATGCTGATTGTTAAGGTTCTGATTCAACAGTACAGATGCCCCCCCCCAATATGAACTTAATGCTGATTGTTAAGGTTCTGACTCAACAGTACAGATGCCACCCCCCATATGAACTTAATGCTGATTGCTAAGGTTCTGACTCAACAGTACAGATGCCCCCCCCCAATATGAACTTAATGCTGATTGTTAAGGTTCTGACTCAACAGTACAGATGCCCCCCCATATGAACTTAATGCTGATTGCTACGGTTCAGATGCCCCCCCTCCCCCCAATATGAACTTAATGCTGATTGCTAAGGTTCTGATTCAACAGTACACTATATAGGGAATAGGGCTCTGGTCTGTAGTACCACTATATAGGGAATAGGGCTCTGGTCTATAGTAGTACCACTATATAGGGAATAGGGCTCTGGTCTATAGTAGTACCACTATATAGGGAATAGGGCTCTGGTCTATAGTAGTGTACTATATAGGGAATAGGGCTCTGGTCTATAGTAGTGTACTATATAGGGAATAGGGCTCTGGTCTATAGTAGTACCACTATATAGGGAATAGGGCTCTGGTCTATAGTAGTACCACTATATAGGGAATAGGGCTCTGGTCTATAGTAGTGTACTATATAGGGAATAGGGTTCTGGTCTATAGTAGTATCACTATATAGGGAATAGGACTCTGGTCTATAGTAGTACCACTATATAGGGAATAGGGCTCTGGTCTAAAGTAGTGCACCATATAGGTTATAGGGCTCTGGTCTATAGTGTACCACTATATAGGGAATAGGTCTCTGGTCTATAGTAGTACCACTATATAGGGAATAGGGCTCTGGTCTATAGTAGTACCACTATATAGGGAATAGGGCTCTGGTCTATAGTAGTACCACTATATAGGGAATACGGCTCTGGTCTATAGTAGTACCACTATATAGGGAATAGGGCTCTGGTCTATAGTAGTGCACTATATAGGGAATAGGGCTCTGGTCTATAGTAGTGTACTATATAGGGAATAAGGCTCTGGTCTATAGTAGTACCACTATATAGGGAATAGGGCTCTGGTCTATAGTAGTGTACTATATAGGGAATAGGGCTCTGGTCTATAGTAGTGGACTATATAGGGAATAGGGCTCTGGTCTATAGTAGTACCACTATATAGGGAATAGGGCTCTGGTCTATAGTAGTACCACTATATAGGGAATAGGGCTCTGGTCTATAGTAGTGTACTATATAGGGAATAGGGCTCTGGTCTATAGTAGTGTACTATATAGGGAATAGGGCTCTGGTCTATAGTAGTGTACTATATAGGGAATAGGGCTCTGGTCTATAGTAGTACCACTATATAGGGAATAGGGCTCTGGTCTATAGTAGTACCACTATATAGGGAATAGGGCTCTGGTCTATAGTAGTGTACTATATAGGGAATAGGGCTCTGGACTATAGTAGTGTACTATATAGGGAATAGGGCTCTGGTCTATAGTAGTGTACTATATAGGGAATAGGGCTCTGGTCTATAGTAGTACCACTATATAGGGAATAGGGCTCTGGTCTATAGTAGTATCACTATATAGGGAATAGGGCTCTGGTCTATAGTAGTACCACTATATAGGGAATAGGGCTCTGGTCTATAGTAGTACCACTATAT
>NC_092172.1:49978859-50063859 GCF_045791955.1 Oncorhynchus clarkii lewisi | reverse complement strand
CGTTCTACTATCTATACAGACAGAACATATTCTGGTCCTGTTGTTTAGTGTTTCAGGACGTGCTACTATCTATACAGACAGTAGACAGAACATATTCTGGTCCTGTTGTTTAGTGTTACAGGACGTTCTACTATCTATACAGACAGAACATATTCTGGTCCTGTTGTTTAGTGTTTCAGGACGTTCTACTATCTATACAGACAGAACATATTCTGGTCCTGTTGTTTAGTGTTTCAGGACGTGCTACTATCTATACAGACAGTAGACAGAACATATTCTGGTCCTGTTGTTTAGTTTTACAGGACGTGCTACTATCTATACAGACAGAACATATTCTGGTCCTGTTGTTAAGTGTTACAGGACGTGCTACTATCTATACAGACAGAACATATTCTGGTCCTGCTGTTTAGTGTTTCAGGATGTGCTACTATCTATACAGACAGAACATATTCTGGTCCTGCTGTTTAGTGTTTCAGGACGTGCTACTATCTATACAGACAGAACATATTCTGGTCCTGTTGTTTAGTGTTTCAGGACGTACTACTATCTATACAGACAGTAGACAGAACATATTCTGGTCCTGTTGTTTAGTGTTTCAGGACGTGCTACTATCTATACAGACAGAACATATTCTGGTCCTGTTGTTTAGTGTATCAGGACGTGCTACTATCTATACAGACAGCAGACAGAACATATTCTGGTCCTGTTGTTTAGTGTTTCAGGACGTACTACTATCTATACAGACAGAACATATTCTGGTCCTGTTGTTTAGTGTTTCAGGACGTCCTACTATCTATACAGACAGCAGACAGAACATATTCTGGTCCTGTTGTTTAGTGTTTCAGGACGTACTACTATCTATACAGACAGCAGACAGAACATATTCTGGTCCTGTTGTTTAGTGTTTCAGGACGTGCTACTATCTATACAGACAGAACATATTCTGGTCCTGTTGTTTAGTGTTTAAGGACGTACTACTATCTATACAGACAGAACATATTCTGGTCCTGTTGTTTAGTGTTTCAGGACGTGCTACTATCTATACAGACAGAACATATTCTGGTCCTGTTGTTTAGTGTTTCAGGACGTTCTACTATCTATACAGACAGAACATATTCTGGTCCTGTTGTTTAGTGTTACAGGACGTTCTACTATCTATACAGCCAGAACATATTCTGGTCCTGTTGTTTAGTGTTTCAGGACGTACTACTATCTATACAGACAGAACATATTCTGGTCCTGTTGTTTAGTGTTACAGGACGTACTACTATCTATACAGACAGAACATATTCTGGTCCTGTTGTTTAGTGTTTCAGGACGTCCTACTATCTATACAGACAGAACATATTCTGGTCCTGTTGTTTAGTGTTTCAGGACGTGCTACTATCTATACAGACAGCAGACAGAACATATTCTGGTCCTGTTGTTTAGTGTTTCAGGACGTTCTACTATCTATACAGACAGAACATATTCTGGTCCTGTTGTTTAGTGTTACAGGACGTTCTACTATCTATACAGACAGTAGACAGAACATATTCTGGTCCTGTTGTTTAGTGTTTCAGGAAGTCCTACTATCTATACAGACAGAACATATTCTGGTCCTGTTGTTTAGTGTTTCAGGACGTTCTACTATCTATACAGACAGTAGACAGAACATATTCTGGTCCTGTTGTTTAGTGTTTCAGGAAGTCCTACTATCTATACAGACAGAACATATTCTGGTCCTGTTGTTTAGTGTTTCAGGACGTGCTACTATCTATACAGACAGCAGACAGAACATATTCTGGTCCTGTTGTTTAGTCTTTCAGGACGTATTACTATCTATACAGACAGCACATATTCTGGTCCTGTTGTTTAGTGTTACAGGACGTGCTACTATCTATACAGACAGCAGACAGAATATATTCTGGTCCTGTTGTTTAGTGTTACAGGACGTACTTGTCACGTATTAACAAGGTGGGTGGAATCAGGCGCAGAGAGCAGGTGCAGTGAGTCGAATGTTTATTCTCCGGAACCAAACACGGTCAACCCAAAATACAGGGTGAAATAATCCAACACAGGATTAAATGTATCGGAGCAAATAACACAATACGTATTCACGAAAACACATGAAACCAAAACAATCCCGCACGAAACAAGGGCGGGACAACCTACTACATATAAGGACGTCAATAAACTAAAATACACACAGGTGAAACTAATAAGACAAAACCAACAGACAAACGAAAAAGGGATCGATGGTGGCTAGTAGGACGGTGACGACGACCGCCGAGCACCGCCCGAACAGGCAGGAGAGCCAACTTCGGCGGAAGTCGTGACAGTACCCCCCCCCCTGACGCGCGGCCCCCGCAGCGCGCCGCCACCGTCCTCGAGGACGACCCGGAGGACGAGGTGCTGGGCGATCCGGGTGGAGGCGGTGGAAATCTCTCAGGAGAGAAGGGTCCAAAATGTCCCTCACCGGAACCCAGCATCTCTCCTCCGGACCGTACCCCTCCCAGTCCACGAGGTACTGTAGGCCCCCCACCCGGCGTCTCGAATCCAGAATGCCCCGAACTGTGTACGCCGGGGACCCCTCGATGTCCAGGGGGGGCGGAGGGACCTCAGGCACCTCACCTTCTTGCAGGGGACCAGCCACCACCGGCCTGAGGAGAGACACATGAAACGAGGGGTTAATACGGTAATACCTAGGAAGTTGTAACCTGTAACACACCTCGTTTATTCTCCTCAGGACTTTGAACGGCCCCACACACTGCGGCCCCAGCTTCCGACAGGGCAGGCGGAGGGGCAGGTTCCGGGTCGAGAGCCAGACCCTGTCCCCCGGTGCAAATACGGGGGCCTCACTGCGGTGCTGGTCAGCGCTCCTCTTCTGCCGTTCGCCCGCTAACCGTAGTGAGTCCTGAACGGCTTTCCATGTGTCCTTGGAGCGCTGTACCCATTCCTCCACCGCAGGAGCCTCGGTCTGGCTCTGATGCCATGGGGCCAGGACCGGCTGGTAACCTAACACACACTCAAAAGGAGACAAGTTAGTTGAGGAGTGGCGTAGGGAGTTCTGAGCTAGTTCAGCCCAGGGAACATACCTTGCCCACTCACCAGGCCGGTCCCGGCAATAGGACCGCAGAAACCTGCCCACCTCTTGGTTTACGCGCTCCACCTGCCCATTACTCTCGGGGTGAAAACCTGAGGTTAAGCTGACCGAGACCCCCAGTCTCTCCATAAACGCCCTCCATACTCTGGACGTGAATTGGGGACCCTGATCAGAAACGATGTCCTCAGGCACCCCATAGTGCCGGAAGACATGGGTAAACAAGGCCTCAGCAGTCTGCAGGGCCGTAGGGAGACCGGGCAACGGGATGAGACGACAGGACTTAGAAAACCGATCCACAACGACCAGGATCGTAGTACTTCCCTGGGACGGGGGAAGGTCGGTAAGAAAGTCCACCGATAAGTGTGTCCACGGCCGTTGTGGAACGGGGAGGGGTTGTAATTTCCCTCTAGGCAGGTGCCGAGGAGCCTTGCTCTGAGCACACACGGAGCAGGAGGAGACATAAAATCTCACGTCTTTAGCTAGCGTGGGCCACCAGTATCTCACTCTCAGACTCCGCACTGTCCTCTCGATGCCAGGATGACCCGAGGAGGGGAGAGTATGAGCCCACCGAATCAGCTTGTCCCGGACCCCCCTCGGTACGTACTGGGTTCCTACTGGACAGTTGGGGGGGGCCGGCTCTGACCGTGAGGCCTCCTCTATCTCCGCGTCCACCTCCCATACCACCGGTGCCACGAGACATGACGGTGAAATGATGGGAGTTGGCTCAACGGGCCGCTCCTCGGTATCATAGAGGCGGGACAGCGCGTCGGCCTTGGTGTTTTGGGAGCCGGGCCGGTATGAGAGGGTAAACCGGAACCTGGTAAAAAACATGGCCCATCTAGCCTGACGTGGATTTAGTCTCTTCGCTGCCCGGATATACTCGAGATTCCGATGGTCAGTCCAGATGAGAAAGGGGTGTTTAGCCCCCTCAAGCCAATGTCTCCACACCTTCAGAGCCTCGACTACAGCTAACAACTCCCGGTCCCCCACATCATAGTTTCGCTCCGCTGGGCTGAGCTTGCTCGAAAAGAAAGCACAAGGGCGAAGTTTGGGTGGCACGCCCGAGCGTTGGGACAGCACGGCTCCGACCCCAGCCTCGGACGCATCCACCTCCACTATTTTTTATTTTTTTTATTTTACCTTTATTTAACTAGGCAAGTCAGTTAAGAACAAATTCTTATTTACAATGACGGCCTAGGAACAGTGGGTTAACTGCCTGTTCAGGGGCAGAACGACAGATTTGTACCTTGTCAGCTCGGGGGTTTGAACTTGCAACCTTCCGGTTACTAGTCCAACGCTCTAACCACTAGGCTACCCAACGCTCTAACCACTAGGCTACCCTGAACGCTAAAGAGGGGTCCGGATGCGCCAACACGGGCGCATTGGTGAACAGCTCCTTCAAACGAGTGAATGCTCTGCCCGCCTCTGCTGACCAGCGCAAGCGCACCGGTCCTCCCTTCAGCAGCGAGGTGATGGGAGCAGCTACCTGACCAAAACCCCGGATAAACCTCCGGTAGTAATTGGCAAACCCTAAAAACCGCTGCACCTCTTTCACCGTGGTCGGAGTCGGCCAATTACGCACGGCTGTAACGCGGTCATCCTCCATCACCACCCCAGAGGTGGAAATACGATATCCCAGGAAGGAAACGGACTGTTTGAAAAACTCACATTTCTCCGCCTTGCAATACAGGTCATGCTCCAGCAGTCGCCCAAGTACCTTACGCACCAGAGTCACATGCGCCGCGCGTGTGGCAGAATAGATCAAGATGTCATCGATGTACACTACCACTCCCTGCCCGAGCAGGTCTCGGAGAATCTCGTCTACGAAGGATTGGAAGACGGCTGGAGCATTCTTCAACCCGTATGGCATGACGCGGTACTCATAATGACCAGATGTAGTACTAAATGCAGTTTTCCACTCATCTCCTCCCCGGATACGCACCAGATTATACGCGCTCCTCAGGTCCAGTTTTGTGAAGAAGCGCGCCCCGTGAAATGATTCCACCGCCGTAGCGATGAGAGGTAGTGGGTAACTAAACCCCACTGTGATGGAATTTAGACCTCTATAATCAATGCACGGACGCAGACCTCCATCCTTCTTCTTCACAAAAAAGAAGCTCGAGGAGACGGGTGATGCGGAGGGCTGAATGTACCCCTGTCTCAGCGATTCAGCAACGTATGTTTCCATCGCTACAGTCTCCTCCTGGGACAATGGATACACGTGACTCCTAGGAAGTGCAGCGTTCTCCAGAAGGTTTATCACGCAGTCCTCTCGACGATGAGGTGGTAATTGGGTCGCCTTCCTTTTACTGAAGGCGATAGCCAAATCGGCATATTCAGAGGGAATGCGCACGGTGGAAACTTGGTCTGGACTCTCCACCGTAGTCGCACCAACGGCAACTCCTCTACACCTACCTGAACACTCCTCTGACCACCCCTTAAGAGCCCCCTGTCGCCAGGAAATCACCGGGTTGTGTTGAGCTAACCAGGGAACCCCCAACACCACCGGAAACGCAGGTGAATCTATAAGGAACAGACTAATCTGCTCCTTATGATCCCCCTGCGTTACCATGTCCAGTGGCACCGTAGCCTCCCTAATCACTCCTGACCCTAATGGTCGGCTATCTAAGGAGTGCACGGGGAAAGGTTGGTCTACCGACACCAGGGGAATCCCTAGCCTTAACGCAAGCCCACGATCCATGAAATTCCCAGCTGCGCCTGAATCGACTAGCGCCTTATGCTGTAGAGAGGGAAAAAACCCAGGGAAAGAAGTCAAAACATACACATGACCGACAGGAGGCTCTGGGTGAGTCTGGTGCTTACTCACCTGGGGTGATCGAGCAGTGCTCCGCCTGCCCTCCCGACTCCCAGACGAGTTCCTCCAGCACCGGTCTGACGTGTGCCCTCGTCGACCACAACTGGTGCAGGAGGACACTCCTCCTCCGGTCTCCCTCGAAGCTGCCCCTCCTAATTCCATAGGGATAGGGGCAGGAGGGCTGGGAAGTGGAAACGACAGGGCCTGATCCGAACGCCCGCGGGCAGCCAGCAGATTGTCGAGACGGATAGCCAAGTCAATGAGCTCATCCAGTGTGCAGGTGGTGTCCCGACATGCCAGCTCCCTGCGGACGTCCTCCCTGAGACTGCATCTGAAATGGTCGACCAAGGCCCTGTCGTTCCATCCTGCTCCTGCGGCCAAGGTCCTGAACTCCAGAGCAAAGTCCTTTGCGCTCCTCGTCTCCTGCCGCAGGTGGAACAGCCGTTCACCCGCCGCCCGACCCTCTGGTGGATGGTCAAAAACAGCTCGGAATCGGCGGGTGAACTCTGGGTAATTATCCCTTGCCGAGTCCGGACCATTCCATACTGCGTCCAGGTATAGCTCCAGTTGAAGGAGGAAACCCTGGCACCCAGCCGCCGTTCCGTCATACTCCCGTGGGAGTGTCAACCGCAGAGCCCCGGAGCCAGATGTGGTCGCAGGAACAGGAGGTGCTGGAGAAGGGGGTGCTAGCGATGATGTGGGAAGACCACTCCTCTCCCATCGATCCATCCTCTCCATCATTTGGTCCATGGCAGAACCAATCCGATGGAGCACGCTGGTGTGGTGGAGGACTCTCTCCTCCATCGATGGGAGAGGAGACGCGGCTGCTCCTGCTGATTCCATTGGTGGTGCGGGATTCTGTCACGTATTAACAAGGTGGGTGGAATCAGGCGCAGAGAGCAGGTGCAGTGAGTCGAATGTTTATTCTCCGGAACCAAACACGGTCAACCCAAAATACAGGGTGAAATAATCCAACACAGGATTAAATGTATCGGAGCAAATAACACAATACGTATTCACGAAAACACATGAAACCAAAACAATCCCGCACGAAACAAGGGCGGGACAACCTACTACATATAAGGACGTCAATAAACTAAAATACACACAGGTGAAACTAATAAGACAAAACCAACAGACAAACGAAAAAGGGATCGATGGTGGCTAGTAGGACGGTGACGACGACCGCCGAGCACCGCCCGAACAGGCAGGAGAGCCAACTTCGGCGGAAGTCGTGACAGTACTACTATCCATACAGACAGAACATATTCTGGTCCTGTTGTTTAGTGTTTCAGGACGTGCTACTATCTATACAGACTGAACATATTCTGGACCTGTTGTTTAGTGTTACAGGACGTACTACTATCTATACAGACAGAACATATTCTGGACCTGTTGTTTAGCATTTCAGGACGTACTACTATCTAGGACGTACTACCAAAACACTAAAGTGAAAAGATTAGCGCAGAACTAAACAGGAAAATTAGCTCACTAAAGCTGTACAGCTCAGTACCGTTATATGCTGTTATATGCCAATAAACACTGCCCCCAAGTGGACAAAGGTGGTTATAGATTCAAAAAAACATTTATTGCAATAACTATTGTCCAGCAAAGTGACCGTACCACAGCAGGATGTCATAAAATGACTTTCTTGTTGATTTGATCAATACATCCAATATTTGTTACTGTTCCTCTTAGTCTACTTCCCCCCGAATCAACGTTATTTCAACGTCATTTCAACCAAAACCAATCTATGTGAGGAAGTTGAACCAACATTATCTCAACGTCATTTCACCCAAAACCAATCTATGTGAGGAAGTTGAACCAACGTTATCTCAACGTCATTTCAACCAAAACCAATCTATGTGAGGAAGTTGAACCAACGTTATCTCAACGTCATTTCAACCAAAACCAATCTATGTGAGGAAGTTGAACCAACGTGGAAAATATGATTGGATTTGAGAAAAATTACCGAAAAATTACCGATTTCGTATTCCCCCCCCCCCCCCCCACCCGTCCCCCCTTTACTTTTAACCCTAAATCCAACGAAAACTCAACCAAATGTAAATCAAAACTAGATGTTGAACTGAAGTATATGCCAAGTGGAGAGTTATTTTACAGGGAAATAAACAAATATATATATAGAAAGGAGGGAAAAAAAGATTTATGACAAAAAAATGACTGACTGACACTTTATTTGTTGTAATATCTGTGAGGGGAAAGTTGTGTTACATTATCTTACCCAAACCAGACATGATATGGTTGTTACATTATCTTACCCAAACCAGACATGATATGGTTGTGTTACATTATCTTACCCAAACCAGACATGATATGGTTGTTACATTATCTTACCCAAACCAGACATGATATGGTTGTTACATTATCTTACCCAAACCAGACATGATATGGTTGTTACATTATCTTACCCAAACCAGACATGATATGGTTGTGTTACATTATCTTACCCAAGCCAGACATGATATGGTTGTGTTACATTATCTTACCCAAACCAGACATGATATGGTTGTGTTACATTATCTTACCCAAACCAGACATGATACGGTGTGTTACATTATCTTACCCAAACCAGACATGATATGGTTGTGTTACATTATCTTACCCAAACCAGACATGATATGGTTGTGTTACATTATCTTACCCAAACCAGACATGATATGGTTGTGTTACATTATCTTACCCAAACCAGACATGATACGGTGTGTTACATTATCTTACCCAAACCAGACATGATATGGTTGTGTTACATTATCTTTCCCAAACCAGACATGATATGGTTGTGTTACATTATCTTACCCAAACCAGACATGATACGGTGTGTTACATTATCTTACCCAAACCAGACATGATATGGTTGTGTTACATTTTCTTACCATAACCAGACATGATATGGTTGCTTTACATTATCCTACCCAAACCAGACATGATATGGTTGTTTTACATTATCTTACCCAAACCAGACATGATATGGTTGCGTTATATTATCTTACCCAAACCAGACATGATATGGTTGTGTTACATTATCTTACCCAAACTAGACATGATATGGTTGTGTTACATTATCTTACCCAAACCAGAAATGATATGTTGTGTTACATTATCTTACCTAAAACAGACATGATATGGTTGTGTTACATTATCTTACCCAAAACAGACATGATATGGTTGTGTTACATTATCTTACCCAAACCAGACATGAAATGGTTGTGTTACATTATCTTACCATTATCTTACCCAAACCAGACATGATATGGTTGTGTTACATTTTCTTACCCAAACCAGACATGATATCGTTGCGTTACATTATCTTACCCAAACCAGACATGATATGCTTACGTTACATTATCTTACCCAAACCAGACATGATATCGTTACGTTACATTATCTTACCCAAACCAGACATGATATTGCTGTGTTACATTATCTTACCCAAAACAGACATGATATGGTTGTGTTACATTATCTTACCCAAACCAGACATGATATGGTTGTGTTACATTATCTTACCCAAACCAGACATGATATGGTTGTGTTACATTATCTTACCCAAACCAGACATGATATGGTTGTGTTACATTATCTTACCCAAACCAGACATGATATGGTTGTTACATTATCCTACCCAAACCAGACATGTAATGGTTGTGTTACATTATCTTACCCAAACCAGACATGATATGGTTGTGTTACATTATCTTACCCAAACCAGACATGATATAGTTGCGTTACATTATCTTACCCAAACCAGACATGATATGGTTGTGTTACATTATCTTACCAAAACCAGACATGATATGGTTGTGTTACATTATCTTACCCAAACCAGACATGATACGGTGTATTACATTATCTTATCCAAACCAGACATGATATGGTTGTGTTACATTATCTTACCCAAACCAGACATGATATGGTTGTGTTACATTATCTTACCAAAACCAGACATGATATGGTTGTGTTACATTATCTTACCCAAACCAGACATGATACGGTGTATTACATTATCTTATCCAAACCAGACATGATATGGTTGTGTTACATTATCTTACCATAACCAGACATGATATGGTTGCTTTACATTATCCTACCCAAACCAGACATGATATGGTTGTTTTACATTATCTTACCCAAACCAGACATGATATGGTTGTGTTACATTATCTTACCCAAACCAGAAATGATATGTTGTGTTACATTATCTTGCCCAAACCAGACATGATATGGTTGTGTTACATTATCTTACCCAAACCAGACATGATATGGTTGTGTTACATTATCTTACCCAAACCAGACATGATATGGTTGTGTTACATCATCTTACCCAAACCAGACATGATATGGTTGTTACATTATCCTACCCAAACAAGACATGCTATGGTTGTTACATTATCTTACCCAAACCAGACATGATATGGTTGTGTTACATTATCTTACCCAAACCAGACATGATATGGTTGTGTTACATTATCTTACCCAAACTAGACATGATATGGTTGTTACATTATCCTACCCAAACCAGACATGCTATGGTTGTTACATTATCTTACCCAAACCAGACATGATATGGTTGTGTTACATTATCTTACCCAGACCAGACATGATATGCTTGCGCTACATTATCTTACCCAAACCAGACATGATATGGTTGCGTTACATTATCTTACCCAAACCAGACATGATATGCTTACACTACATTATCCTACCCAAACCAGACATGATATGGTTGTGTTACATTATCTTTCCCAAACCAGACATGATATGGTTGTGTTACATTATCTTACCCAAACCAGACATGATATGGTTGTGTTACATTATCTTACCCAAACCAGACATGATATGGTTGTGTTACATTATCTTACCCAAACCAGACATGATATGGTTATGTTACATTATCTTACCCAAACCAGACATGATATGGTTGTTACATTATCTTACCCAAACCAGACATGATATGGTTGTGTTACATTATCTTACCCAAACCAGACATGATATGGTTGTGTTACATTATCTTACCCAAACCAGACATGATATGGTTATGTTACATTATCTTACCCAAACCAGACATGATATGGTTGTTACATTATCTTACCCAAACCAGACATGATATGGTTGTGTTACATTATCTTACCCAAACCAGACATGATATGGTTGTGTTACATTATCTTACCCAAACCAGACATGATATGCTTACGTTACATTATCTTACCCAAACCAGACATGATATGGTTGTGTTACATTATCTTACCCAAACCAGACATGATATTGCTGTGTTACATTATCTTACCCAAAACAGACATGATATGGTTGTGTTACATTATCTTACCCAAACCAGACATGATACGGTGTGTTACATTATCTTACCCAAACCAGACATGATATCGTTACGTTACATTATCTTACCTAAAACAGACATGATATGGTTGTGTTACATTATCTTACCCAAAACAGACATGATATGGTTGTGTTACATTATCTTACCCAAACCAGACATGAAATGGTTGTGTTACATTATCTTACCATTATCTTACCCAAACCAGACATGATATGGTTGTGTTACATTTTCTTACCCAAACCAGACATGATATCGTTGCGTTACATTATCTTACCCAAACCAGACATGATATGCTTACGTTACATTATCTTACCCAAACCAGACATGATATCGTTACGTTACATTATCTTACCCAAACCAGACATGATATTTCTGTGTTACATTATCTTACCCAAAACAGACATGATATGGTTGTGTTACATTATCTTACCCAAACCAGACATGATATGGTTGTGTTACATTATCTTACCCAAACCAGACATGATATGGTTGTTACATTATCCTACCCAAACCAGACATGATATGGTTGTGTTACATTATCTTACCCAAACCAGACTTGGTATGGTTGCGTTACATTATCTTACCCAAACCAGACATGATATGGTTGTGTTACATTATCTTACCAAAACCAGACATGATATGGTTGTTACATTATCTTACCCAAACCAGACATGATACGGTGTGTTACATTATCTTACCCAAACCAGACATGATATGGTTGTGTTACATTATCTTACCCAAACCAGACATGATATGGTTGTGTTACATTATCTTACCATAACCAGACATGATATGGTTGCTTTACATTATCCTACCCAAACCAGACATGATATGGTTGTTTTACATTATCTTACCCAAACCAGACATGATATGGTTGTGTTACATTATCTTACCCAAACCAGACATGATATGGTTGTGTTACATTATCTTACCCAAACTAGACATGATATGGTTGTGTTACATTATCTTACCCAAACCAGAAATGATATGTTGTGTTACATTATCTTGCCCAAACCTGACATGATATGTTGTGTTACATTATCTTACCCAAACCAGACATGATATGGTTGTGTTACATTATCTTACCCAAACCAGACATGATATGGTTGTGTTACATTATCTTACCCAAACCAGACATGATATGGTTGTGTTACATTATCTTACCCAAACCAGACATTATATGGTTGTGTTACATCATCTTACCCAAACCACACATGATATGGTTGTTACATTATCCTACCCAAACAAGACATGCTATGGTTGTTACATTATCTTACCCAAACCAGACATGATATGGTTGTGTTACATTATCTTACCCAAACCAGACATGATATGGTTGTGTTACATTATCTCACCCAAACCAGACATGATATGGTTGTTACATTATCCTACCCAAACCAGACATGCTATGGTTGTTACATTATCTTACCCAAACCAGACATGATATGGTTGTGTTACATTATCTTACCCAAACCAGACATGATATGGTTGTGCTACATTATCTTACCCAAACCAGACATGATATGGTTGTGTTACATTATCTTACCCAAACCAGACATGATATGGTTGTGTTACATTATCTTACCCAAACCAGACATGGTATGGTTGTGTTACATTATCTTACCCAAACCAGACATGCTATGGTTGCTTTACATTATCTTACCCAAACCAGACATGATATGGTTGTGTTACATTATCTTACCCAAACCAGACATGATATGGTTGTGTTACATTATCTTACCCAAACCAGACATGATATGGTTGTGTTACATTATCTTACCCAAACCAGACATGATATGGTTGTGTTACATTATCTTACCCAGACCAGACATGATATGCTTGCGCTACATTATCTTACCCAAACCAGACATGATATGGTTGCGTTACATTATCTTACCCAAACCAGACATGATATGCTTACACTACATTATCCTACCCAAACCAGACATGATATGGTTGTGTTACATTATCTTTCCCAAACCAGACATGATATGGTTGTGCTACATTATCTTACCCAAACCAGACATGATATGGTTGTGTTACATTATCTTACCCAAACCAGACATGATATGGTTGTGTTACATTATCTTACCCAAACCAGACATGATATGGTTGTGTTACATTATCTTACCCAAACCAGACATAATATGGTTGTTACATTATCTTACCCAAACCAGACATGATATGGTTGTGTTACATTATCTTACCCAAACCAGACATGATATGGTTGTGTTACATTATCTTACCCAAACCAGACATGATATGGTTGTGTTACGTTATCTTACCCAAACCAGACATGATATGGTTGTGTTACATTATCTTACCCAAACCAGACATGATATGGTTGTGTTACATTATCTTACCCAAACCAGACATGATATGGTTGTGTTACATTATCTTACCCAAACCAGACATGATATGCTTACGTTACATTATCTTACCCAAACCAGACATGATATCGTTACGTTACATTATCTTACCCAAACCAGACATGATATTGCTGTGTTACATTATCTTACCCAAACCAGACATGATACGGTGTGTTACATTATCTTACCCAAACCAGACATGATATCGTTACGTTACATTATCTTACCTAAAACAGACATGATATGGTTGTGTTACATTATCTTACCCAAAACAGACATGATATGGTTGTGTTACATTATCTTACCCAAACCAGACATGAAATGGTTGTGTTACATTATCTTACCATTATCTTACCCAAACCAGACATGATATGGTTGTGTTACATTTTCTTACCCAAACCAGACATGATATCGTTGCGTTACATTATCTTACCCAAACCAGACATGATATGCTTACGTTACATTATCTTACCCAAACCAGACATGATATCGTTACGTTACATTATCTTACCCAAACCAGACATGATATTGCTGTGTTACATTATCTTACCCAAAACAGACATGATATGGTTGTGTTACATTATCTTACCCAAACCAGACATGATATGGTTGTGTTACATTACCTTACCCAAACCAGACATGATATGGTTGTGTTACATTATCTTACCCAAACCAGACATGATATGGTTGTTACATTATCCTACCCAAACCAGACATGATATGGTTGTGTTACATTATCTTACCCAAACCAGACATGATATGGTTGCGTTACATTATCTTACCCAAACCAGACATGATATGGTTGTGTTACATTATCTTACCAAAACCAGACATGATATGGTTGTGTTACATTATCTTACCCAAACCAGACATGATACGGTGTGTTACATTATCTTACCCAAACCAGACATGATATGGTTGTGTTACATTATCTTACCATAACCAGACATGATATGGTTGCTTTACATTATCCTACCCAAACCAGACATGATATGGTTGTTTTACATTATCTTACCCAAACCAGACATGATATGGTTGTGTTACATTATCTTACCCAAACCAGACATGATATGGTTGTGTTACATTATCTTACCCAAACCAGACATGATATGGTTGTGTTACATTATCTTACCCAAACTAGACATGATATGGTTGTGTTACATTATCTTACCCAAACCAGACATGATATGGTTGTGTTACATTATCTTACCCAAACCAGACATGATATGGTTGTGTTACATTATCTTACCCAAACCAGACATGATATGGTTGTGTTACATCATCTTACCCAAACCAGACATGATATGGTTGTTACATTATCCTACCCAAACAAGACATGCTATGGTTGTTACATTATCTTACCCAAACCAGACATGATATGGTTGTGTTACATTATCTTACCCAAACCAGACATGATATGGTTGTGTTACATTATCTTACCCAAACCAGACATGATATGGTTGTTACATTATCCTACCCAAACCAGACATGCTATGGTTGTTACATTATCTTACCCAAACCAGACATGATATGGTTGTGTTACATTATCTTACCCAAACCAGACATGATTTGGTTGTGCTACATTATCTTACCCAAACCAGACATGATATGGTTGTGTTACATTATCTTACCCAAACCAGACATGATATGGTTGTGTTACATTATCTTACCCAAACCAGACATGATATGGTTGTGTTACATTATCTTACCCAAACCAGACATGCTATGGTTGCTTTACATTATCTTACCCAAACCAGACATGATATGGTTGTGTTACATTATCTTACCCAAACCAGACATGATATGGTTGTGTTACATTATCTTACCCAAACCAGACATGATATGGTTGTGTTACATTATCTTACCCAAACCAGACATGATATGGTTGTGTTACGTTATCTTACCCAAACCAGACATGATATGGTTGTGTTACATTATCTTACCCAAACCAGACATGATATGGTTGTGTTACATTATCTTACCCAAACCAGACATGATATGGTTGTGTTACATTATCTTACCCAAACCAGACATGATATGGTTGTGTTACATTATCTTACCCAAACCAGACATGATATGTTTGTGTTACATTATCTTACCATTATCTTACCCTAACCAGACATGATATGGTTGTGTTACATTATCTTACCCAAACCAGACATGATATGGTTGTGTTACATTATCTTACCCAAACCAGACATGATATGCTTACGTTACATTATCTTACCCAAACCAGACATGATATCGTTACGTTACATTATCTTACCCAAACCAGACATGATATTGCTGTGTTACATTATCTTACCCAAAACAGACATGATATGGTTGTGTTACATTATCTTACCCAAACCAGACATGATATCGTTACGTTACATTATCTTACCCAAACCAGACATGATATTGCTGTGTTACATTATCTTACCCAAAACAGACATGATATGGTTGTGTTACATTATCTTACCCAAACCAGACATGATATGGTTGTGTTATATTATCTTACCCAAACCAGACATGATATGGTTGTGTTACATTATCTTACCCAAACCAGACATGATATGGTTGTTACATTATCCTACCCAAACCAGACATGATATGGTTGTGTTACATTATCTTACCCAAACCAGACATGATATGGTTGTGTTACATTATCTTACCCAAACCAGACATGATATGGTTGTGTTACATTATCTTACCCAAACCAGACATGATATGGTTGTGTTACATTATCTTACCCAAACCAGACATGATACGGTGTGTTACATTATCTTACCCAAACCAGACATGATATGGTTGTGTTACATTTTCTTACCATAACCAGACATGATATGGTTGCTTTACATTATCCTACCCAAACCAGACATGATATGGTTGTTTTACATTATCTTACCCAAACCAGACATGATATGGTTGCGTTATATTATCTTACCCAAACCAGACATGATATGGTTGTGTTACATTATCTTACCCAAACTAGACATGATATGGTTGTGTTACATTATCTTACCCAAACCAGAAATGATATGTTGTGTTACATTATCTTACCTAAAACAGACATGATATGGTTGTGTTACATTATCTTACCCAAAACAGACATGATATGGTTGTGTTACATTATCTTACCCAAACCAGACATGCAATAATTGTGTTACATTATCTTACCATTATCTTACCCAAACCAGACATGATATGGTTGTGTTACATTTTCTTACCCAAACCAGACATGATATCGTTGCGTTACATTATCTTACCCAAACCAGACATGATATGCTTACGTTACATTATCTTACCCAAACCAGACATGATATCGTTACGTTACATTATCTTACCCAAACCAGACATGATATTGCTGTGTTACATTATCTTACCCAAAACAGACATGATATGGTTGTGTTACATTATCTTACCCAAACCAGACATGATATGGTTGTGTTACATTATCTTACCCAAACCAGACATGATATGGTTGTGTTACATTATCTTACCCAAACCAGACATGATATGGTTGTTACATTATCCTACCCAAACCAGACATGATATGGTTGTGTTACATTATCTTACCCAAACCAGACATGATATGGTTGCGTTACATTATCTTACCCAAACCAGACATGATATGGTTGTGTTACATTATCTTACCAAAACCAGACATGATATGGTTGTGTTACATTATCTTACCCAAACCAGACATGATACGGTGTGTTACATTATCTTATCCAAACCAGACATGATATGGTTGTGTTACATTATCTTACCATAACCAGACATGATATGGTTGCTTTACATTATCCTACCCAAACCAGACATGATATGGTTGTTTTACATTATCTTACCCAAACCAGACATGATATGGTTGTGTTACATTATCTTACCCAAACCAGAAATGATATGTTGTGTTACATTATCTTGCCCAAACCAGACATGATATGGTTGTGTTACATTATCTTACCCAAACCAGACATGATATGGTTGTGTTACATTATCTTACCCAAACCAGACATGATATGGTTGTGTTACATCATCTTACCCAAACCAGACATGATATGGTTGTTACATTATCCTACCCAAACAAGACATGCTATGGTTGTTACATTATCTTACCCAAACCAGACATGATATGGTTGTGTTACATTATCTTACCCAAACCAGACATGATATGGTTGTGTTACATTATCTTACCCAAACTAGACATGATATGGTTGTTACATTATCCTACCCAAACCAGACATGCTATGGTTGTTACATTATCTTACCCAAACCAGACATGATATGGTTGTGTTACATTATCTTACCCAGACCAGACATGATATGCTTGCGCTACATTATCTTACCCAAACCAGACATGATATGGTTGCGTTACATTATCTTACCCAAACCAGACATGATATGCTTACACTACATTATCCTACCCAAACCAGACATGATATGGTTGTGTTACATTATCTTTCCCAAACCAGACATGATATGGTTGTGTTACATTATCTTACCCAAACCAGACATGATATGGTTGTGTTACATTATCTTACCCAAACCAGACATGATATGGTTGTGTTACATTATCTTACCCAAACCAGACATGATATGGTTATGTTACATTATCTTACCCAAACCAGACATGATATGGTTGTTACATTATCTTACCCAAACCAGACATGATATGGTTGTGTTACATTATCTTACCCAAACCAGACATGATATGGTTGTGTTACATTATCTTACCCAAACCAGACATGATATGGTTATGTTACATTATCTTACCCAAACCAGACATGATATGGTTGTTACATTATCTTACCCAAACCAGACATGATATGGTTGTGTTACATTATCTTACCCAAACCAGACATGATATGGTTGTGTTACATTATCTTACCCAAACCAGACATGATATGGTTGTGTTACATTATCTTACCCAAACCAGACATGATATGGCTGTGTTACATTATCTTACCCAAACCAGACATGATATGGTTGTGTTACATTATCTTACCCAAACCAGACATGAAATAATTGTGTTACATTATCTTACCATTATCTTACCCAAACCAGACATGATATGGTTGTGTTACATTTTCTTACCCAAACCAGACATGATATCGTTGCGTTACATTATCTTACCCAAACCAGACATGATATGCTTACGTTACATTATCTTACCCAAACCAGACATGATATCGTTACGTTACATTATCTTACCCAAACCAGACATGATATTGCTGTGTTACATTATCTTACCCAAAACAGACATGATATGGTTGTGTTACATTATCTTACCCAAACCAGACATGATATGGTTGTGTTACATTATCTTACCCAAACCAGACATGATATGGTTGTGTTACATTATCTTACCCAAACCAGACATGATATGGTTGTTACATTATCCTACCCAAACCAGACATGATATGGTTGTGTTACATTATCTTACCCAAACCAGACATGATATGGTTGCGTTACATTATCTTACCCAAACCAGACATGATATGGTTGTGTTACATTATCTTACCAAAACCAGACATGATATGGTTGTGTTACATTATCTTACCCAAACCAGACATGATACGGTGTGTTACATTATCTTATCCAAACCAGACATGATATGGTTGTGTTACATTATCTTACCATAACCAGACATGATATGGTTGCTTTACATTATCCTACCCAAACCAGACATGATATGGTTGTTTTACATTATCTTACCCAAACCAGACATGATATGGTTGTGTTACATTATCTTACCCAAACCAGAAATGATATGTTGTGTTACATTATCTTGCCCAAACCAGACATGATATGGTTGTGTTACATTATCTTACCCAAACCAGACATGATATGGTTGTGTTACATTATCTTACCCAAACCAGACATGATATGGTTGTGTTACATCATCTTACCCAAACCAGACATGATATGGTTGTTACATTATCCTACCCAAACAAGACATGCTATGGTTGTTACATTATCTTACCCAAACCAGACATGATATGGTTGTGTTACATTATCTTACCCAAACCAGACATGATATGGTTGTGTTACATTATCTTACCCAAACTAGACATGATATGGTTGTTACATTATCCTACCCAAACCAGACATGCTATGGTTGTTACATTATCTTACCCAAACCAGACATGATATGGTTGTGTTACATTATCTTACCCAGACCAGACATGATATGCTTGCGCTACATTATCTTACCCAAACCAGACATGATATGGTTGCGTTACATTATCTTACCCAAACCAGACATGATATGCTTACACTACATTATCCTACCCAAACCAGACATGCTATGGTTGTGTTACATTATCTTTCCCAAACCAGACATGATATGGTTGTGTTACATTATCTTACCCAAACCAGACATGATATGGTTGTGTTACATTATCTTACCCAAACCAGACATGATATGGTTGTGTTACATTATCTTACCCAAACCAGACATGATATGGTTATGTTACATTATCTTACCCAAACCAGACATGATATGGTTGTTACATTATCTTACCCAAACCAGACATGATATGGTTGTGTTACATTATCTTACCCAAACCAGACATGATATGGTTGTGTTACATTATCTTACCCAAACCAGACATGATATGGTTATGTTACATTATCTTACCCAAACCAGACATGATATGGTTGTTACATTATCTTACCCAAACCAGACATGATATGGTTGTGTTACATTATCTTACCCAAACCAGACATGATATGGTTGTGTTACATTATCTTACCCAAACCAGACATGATATGGTTGTGTTACATTATCTTACCCAAACCAGACATGATATGGCTGTGTTACATTATCTTACCCAAACCAGACATGATATGGTTGTGTTACATTATCTTACCCAAACCAGACATGATATGGTTGTGTTACGTTATCTTACCCAAACCAGACATGTATGGTTGTGTTACATTATCTTACCCAAACCAGACATGATATGGTTGTGTTACATTATCTTACCCAAACCAGACATGATATGGTTGTGTTACATTATCTTACCCATACCAGACATGATATGGTTGTGTTACATTATCTTACCCAAACCAGACATGATATGGTTGTGTTACGTTATCTTACCCAAACCAGACATGATATGGTTGTGTTACATTATCTTACCCAAACCAGACATGATATGGTTGTGTTACATTATCTTACCCAAACCAGACATGATATGGTTGTGTTACATTATCTTACCCAAACCAGACATGAAATGGTTGTGTTACATTATCTTACCCAAACCAGACATGATATGGTTGTGTTACATTATCTTACCCAAACCAGACATGATATGCTTACGTTACATTATCTTACCCAAACCAGACATGATATCGTTACGTTACATTATCTTACCCAAACCAGACATGATATTGCTGTGTTACATTATCTTACCCAAACCAGACATGATATGGTTGTGTTACATTATCTTACCCAAACCAGACATGATATGCTTACGTTACATTATCTTACCCAAACCAGACATGATATCGTTACGTTACATTATCTTACCCAAACCAGACATGATATTGCTGTGTTACATTATCTTACCCAAAACAGACATGATATGGTTGTGTTACATTATCTTACCCAAACCAGACATGATATGGTTGTGTTACATTATCTTACCCAAACCAGACATGATATGGTTGTGTTACATTATCTTACCCAAAACAGACATGATATGGTTGTGTTACATTATCTTACCCAAACCAGACATGATACGGTGTGTTACATTATCTTACCCAAAACAGACATGATATGGTTGTGTTACATTATCTTACCCAAACCAGACATGAAATGGTTGTGTTACATTATCTTACCATTATCTTACCCAAACCAGACATGATATGGTTGTGTTACATTTTCTTACCCAAACCAGACATGATATCGTTGCGTTACATTATCTTACCCAAACCAGACATGATATGCTTACGTTACATTATCTTACCCAAACCAGACATGATATCGTTACGTTACATTATCTTACCCAAACCAGACATGATATTTCTGTGTTACATTATCTTACCCAAAACAGACATGATATGGTTGTGTTACATTATCTTACCCAAACCAGACATGATATGGTTGTGTTACATTATCTTACCCAAACCAGACATGATATGGTTGTTACATTATCCTACCCAAACCGGACATGATATGGTTGTGTTACATTATCTTACCCAAACCAGACATGATATGGTTGCATTACATTATCTTACCCAAACCAGACATGATATGGTTGTGTTACATTATCTTACCAAAACCAGACATGATATGGTTGTGTTACATTATCTTACCCAAACCAGACATGATATGGTTGTGTTACATTATCTTACCCAAACCAGACATGATATGGTTGTGTTACATTATCTTACCCAAACCAGACATTATATGGTTGTGTTACATCATCTTACCCAAACCACACATGATATGGTTGTTACATTATCCTACCCAAACAAGACATGCTATGGTTGTTACATTATCTTACCCAAACCAGACATGATATGGTTGTGTTACATTATCTTACCCAAACCAGACATGATATGGTTGTGTTACATTATCTTACCCAAACCAGACATGATATGGTTGTTACATTATCCTACCCAAACCAGACATGCTATGGTTGTTACATTATCTTACCCAAACCAGACATGATATGGTTGTGTTACATTATCTTACCCAAACCAGACATGATATGGTTGTGCTACATTATCTTACCCAAACCAGACATGATATGGTTGTGTTACATTATCTTACCCAAACCAGACATGATATGGTTGTGTTACATTATCTTACCCAAACCAGACATGATATGGTTGTGTTACATTATCTTACCCAAACCAGACATGATATGGTTGTGTTACATTATCTTACCCAAACCAGACATGCTATGGTTGCTTTACATTATCTTACCCAAACCAGACATGATATGGTTGTGTTACATTATCTTACCCAAACCAGACATGATATGGTTGTGTTACATTATCTTACCCAAACCAGACATGATATGGTTGTGTTACATTATCTTACCCAAACCAGACATGATATGGTTGTGTTACATTATCTTACCCAAACCAGACATGCTATGGTTGCTTTACATTATCTTACCCAAACCAGACATGATATGGTTGTGTTACATTATCTTACCCAAACCAGACATGATATGGTTGTGTTACATTATCTTACCCAAACCAGACATGATATGGTTGTGCTACATTATCTTACCCAAACCAGACATGATATGGTTGTGTTACATTATCTTACCCAGACCAGACATGATATGCTTGCGCTACATTATCTTACCCAAACCAGACATGATATGGTTGCGTTACATTATCTTACCCAAACCAGACATGATATGCTTACACTACATTATCCTACCCAAACCAGACATGATATGGTTGTGTCACATTATCTTTCCCAAACCAGACATGATATGGTTGTGTTACATTATCTTACCCAAACCAGACATGATATGGTTGTGTTACATTATCTTACCCAAACCAGACATGATATGGTTGTGTTACATTATCTTACCCAAACCAGACATGATATGGTTGTGTTACATTATCTTACCCAAACCAGACATAATATGGTTGTTACATTATCTTACCCAAACCAGACATGATATGGTTGTGTTACATTATCTTACCCAAACCAGACATGATATGGTTGTGTTACATTATCTTACCCAAACCAGACATGATATGGTTGTGTTACATTATCTTACCCAAACCAGACATGATATGGTTGTGTTACATTATCTTACCCAAACCAGACATGATATGGTTGTGTTACGTTATCTTACCCAAACCAGACATGACATGGTTGTGTTACATTATCTTACCCAAACCAGACATGATATGCTTACGTTACATTATCTTACCCAAACCAGACATGATATCGTTACGTTACATTATCTTACCCAAACCAGACATGATATTGCTGTGTTACATTATCTTACCCAAAACAGACATGATATGGTTGTGTTACATTATCTTACCCAAACCAGACATGATACGGTGTGTTACATTATCTTACCCAAACCAGACATGATATCGTTACGTTACATTATCTTACCTAAAACAGACATGATATGGTTGTGTTACATTATCTTACCCAAAACAGACATGATATGGTTGTGTTACATTATCTTACCCAAACCAGACATGAAATGGTTGTGTTACATTATCTTACCATTATCTTACCCAAACCAGACATGATATGGTTGTGTTACATTTTCTTACCCAAACCAGACATGATATCGTTGCGTTACATTATCTTACCCAAACCAGACATGATATGGTTGTGTTACATTATCTTACCCAAACCAGACATGATATGGTTGTTACATTATCCTACCCAAACCAGACATGATATGGTTGTGTTACATTATCTTACCCAAACCAGACATGATATGGTTGCGTTACATTATCTTACCCAAACCAGACATGATATGGTTGTGTTACATTATCTTACCAAAACCAGACATGATATGGTTGTGTTACATTATCTTACCCAAACCAGACATGATACGGTGTGTTACATTATCTTACCCAAACCAGACATGATATGGTTGTGTTACATTATCTTACCATAACCAGACATGATATGGTTGCTTTACATTATCTTACCCAAACCAGACATGATATGGTTGTGTTACATTATCTTACCCAAACTAGACATGATATGGTTGTGTTACATTATCTTACCATAACCAGACATGATATGGTTGTTTTACATTATCTTACCCAAACCAGACATGATATGGTTGTGTTACATTATCTTACCCAAACTAGACATGATATGGTTGTGTTACATTATCTTACCCAAACCAGAAATGATATGTTGTGTTACATTATCTTACCCAAACCAGACATGATATGGTTGTGTTACATTATCTTACCCAAACCAGACATGATATGGTTGTGTTACATTATCTTACCCAAACCAGACATGATATGGTTATGTTACATTATCTTACCCAAACCAGACATGATATGGTTGTTACATTATCTTACCCAAACCAGACATGATATGGTTGTGTTACATTATCTTACCCAAACCAGACATGATATGGTTGTGTTACATTATCTTACCCAAACCAGACATGATATGGTTATGTTACATTATCTTACCCAAACCAGACATGATATGGTTGTTACACTATCTTACCCAAACCAGACATGATATGGTTGTGTTACATTATCTTACCCAAACCAGACATGATATGGTTGTGTTACATTATCTTACCCAAACCAGACATGATATGGTTATGTTACATTATCTTACCCAAACCAGACATGATATGGTTGTTACATTATCTTACCCAAACCAGACATGATATGGTTGTGTTACATTATCTTACCCAAACCAGACATGATATGGTTGTGTTACATTATCTTACCCAAACCAGACATGATATGGTTGTGTTACATTATCTTACCCAAACCAGACATGATATGGCTGTGTTACATTATCTTACCCAAGCCAGACATGATATGGTTGTGTTACATTATCTTACCCAAACCAGACATGATATGGTTGTGTTACGTTATCTTACCCAAACCAGACATGTATGGTTGTGTTACATTATCTTACCCAAACCAGACATGATATGGTTGTGTTACATTATCTTACCCAAACCAGACATGATATGGTTGTGTTACATTATCTTACCCAAACCAGACATGATATGGTTGTGTTACATTATCTTACCCAAACCAGACATGAAATGGTTGTGTTACATTATCTTACCCAAACCAGACATGATATGGTTGTGTTACATTATCTTACCCAAACCAGACATGATATGCTTACGTTACATTATCTTACCCAAACCAGACATGATATCGTTACGTTACATTATCTTACCCAAACCAGACATGATATTGCTGTGTTACATTATCTTACCCAAACCAGACATGATATGGTTGTGTTACATTATCTTACCCAAACCAGACATGATATGGTTGTGTTACATTATCTTACCCAAACCAGACATGATATGGTTGTGTTACATTATCTTACCCAAACCAGACATGATATGCTTACGTTACATTATCTTACCCAAACCAGACATGATATCGTTACGTTACATTATCTTACCCAAACCAGACATGATATTGCTGTGTTACATTATCTTACCCAAAACAGACATGATATGGTTGTGTTACATTATCTTACCCAAACCAGACATGATATGGTTGTGTTACATTATCTTACCCAAACCAGACATGATATGGTTGTGTTACATTATCTTACCCAAAACAGACATGATATGGTTGTGTTACATTATCTTACCCAAACCAGACATGATACGGTGTGTTACATTATCTTACCCAAAACAGACATGATATGGTTGTGTTACATTATCTTACCCAAACCAGACATGAAATGGTTGTGTTACATTATCTTACCATTATCTTACCCAAACCAGACATGATATGGTTGTGTTACATTTTCTTACCCAAACCAGACATGATATCGTTGCGTTACATTATCTTACCCAAACCAGACATGATATGCTTACGTTACATTATCTTACCCAAACCAGACATGATATCATTACGTTACATTATCTTACCCAAACCAGACATGATATTTCTGTGTTACATTATCTTACCCAAAACAGACATGATATGGTTGTGTTACATTATCTTACCCAAACCAGACATGATATGGTTGTGTTACATTATCTTACCCAAACCAGACATGATATGGTTGTTACATTATCCTACCCAAACCAGACATGATATGGTTGTGTTACATTATCTTACCCAAACCAGACATGATATGGTTGCGTTACATTATCTTACCCAAACCAGACATGATATGGTTGTGTTACATTATCTTACCAAAACCAGACATGATATGGTTGTGTTACATTATCTTACCCAAACCAGACATGATATGGTTGTGTTACATTATCTTACCCAAACCAGACATGATATGGTTGTGTTACATTATCTTACCCAAACCAGACATTATATGGTTGTGTTACATCATCTTACCCAAACCACACATGATATGGTTGTTACATTATCCTACCCAAACAAGACATGCTATGGTTGTTACATTATCTTACCCAAACCAGACATGATATGGTTGTGTTACATTATCTTACCCAAACCAGACATGATATGGTTGTGTTACATTATCTTACCCAAACCAGACATGATATGGTTGTGTTACATTATCTTACCCAAACCAGACATGATATGGTTGTGTTACGTTATCTTACCCAAACCAGACATGATATGGTTGTGTTACATTATCTTACCCAAACCAGACATGATATGGTTGTGTTACATTATCTTACCCAAACCAGACATGATATGGTTGTGTTACGTTATCTTACCCAAACCAGACATGATATGGTTGTGTTACATTATCTTACCCAAACCAGACATGATATGGTTGTGTTACATTATCTTACCCAAACCAGACATGATATGGTTGTGTTACATTATCTTACCCAACCCAGACATGATATGGTTGTTACATTATCTTACCCAAACCAGACATGATATGGTTGTGTTACATTATCTTACCCAACCCAGACATGATATGGTTGTGTTACATTATCTTACCCAAACCAGACATGATATGGTTGTGTTACATTATCTTACCCAAACCAGACATGATATGGTTGTGTTACGTTATCTTACCCAAACCAGACATGATATGGTTGTGTTACATTATCTTACCCAAACCAGACATGATATGCTTACGTTACATTATCTTACCCAAACCAGACATGATATCGTTACGTTACATTATCTTACCCAAACCAGACATGATATTGCTGTGTTACATTATCTTACCCAAAACAGACATGATATGGTTGTGTTACATTATCTTACCCAAACCAGACATGATACGGTGTGTTACATTATCTTACCCAAACCAGACATGATATCGTTACGTTACATTATCTTACCTAAAACAGACATGATATGGTTGTGTTACATTATCTTACCCAAAACAGACATGATATGGTTGTGTTACATTATCTTACCCAAACCAGACATGAAATGGTTGTGTTACATTATCTTACCATTATCTTACCCAAACCAGACATGATATGGTTGTGTTACATTTTCTTACCCAAACCAGACATGATATCGTTGCGTTACATTATCTTACCCAAACCAGACATGATATGGTTGTGTTACATTATCTTACCCAAACTAGACATGATATGGTTGTTACATTATCCTACCCAAACCAGACATGATATGGTTGTGTTACATTATCTTACCCAAACCAGACATGATATGGTTGCGTTACATTATCTTACCCAAACCAGACATGATATGGTTGTGTTACATTATCTTACCAAAACCAGACATGATATGGTTGTGTTACATTATCTTACCCAAACCAGACATGATACGGTGTGTTACATTATCTTACCCAAACCAGACATGATATGGTTGTGTTACATTATCTTACCATAACCAGACATGATATGGTTGCTTTACATTATCCTACCCAAACCAGACATGATATGGTTGTTTTACATTATCTTACCCAAACCAGACATGATATGGTTGTGTTACATTATCTTACCCAAACTAGACATGATATGGTTGTGTTACATTATCTTACCCAAACCAGAAATGATATGTTGTGTTACATTATCTTGCCCAAACCAGACATGATATGGTTGTGTTACATTATCTTACCCAAACCAGACATGATATGGTTGTGTTACATTATCTTACCCAAACCAGACATGATATGGTTGTGTTACATTATCTTACCCAAACCAGACATGATATGGTTGTGTTACATCATCTTACCCAAACCAGACATGATATGGTTGTTACATTATCCTAACCAAACAAGACATGCTATGGTTGTTACATTATCCTACCCAAACCAGACATGATATGGTTGTGTTACATTATCTTACCCAAACCAGACATGATATGGTTGTGTTACATTATCTTACCCAAACCAGACATGATATGGTTGTGTTACATTATCTTACCAAAACCAGACATGATATGGTTGTGTTACATTATCTTACCCAAACCAGACATGATACGGTGTGTTACATTATCTTACCCAAACCAGACATGATATGGTTGTGTTACATTTTCTTACCATAACCAGACATGATATGGTTGCTTTACATTATCCTACCCAAACCAGACATGATATGGTTGTTTTACATTATCTTACCCAAACCAGACATGATATGGTTGTGTTACATTATCTTACCCAAACTAGACATGATATGGTTGTGTTACATTATCTTACCCAAACCAGAAATGATATGTTGTGTTACATTATCTTGCCCAAACCAGACATGATATGGTTGTGTTACATTATCTTACCCAAACCAGACATGATATGGTTGTGTTACATTATCTTACCCAAACCAGACATGATATGGTTGTGTTACATTATCTTACCCAAACCAGACATGATATGGTTGTGTTACATCATCTTACCCAAACCAGACATGATATGGTTGTTACATTATCCTACCCAAACAAGACATGCTATGGTTGTTACATTATCTTACCCAAACCAGACATGATATGGTTGTGTTACATTATCTTACCCAAACCAGACATGATATGGTTGTGTCACATTATCTTACCCAAACCAGACATGATATGGTTGTTACATTATCCTACCCAAACCAGACATGCTATGGTTGTTACATTATCGTACCCAAACCAGACATGATATGGTTGTGTTACATTATCTTACCCAGACCAGACATGATATGGTTGTGTTACATTATCTTACCCAGACCAGACATGATATGGTTGTGTTACATTATCTTACCCAAACCAGACATGATTTGGTTGTGTTACATTATCTTACCCAAACCAGACATTATATGGTTGTGTTACATTATCTTACCCAAACCAGACATGCTATGGTTGCGCTACATTATCTTACCCAAACCAGACATGATATGGTTGTGTTACATTATCTTACCCAAACCAGACATGATATGGTTGTGTTACATTATCTTACCCAAACCAGACATGATATTGCTGTGTTACATTATCCTACCCAAACAAGACATGCTATGGTTGTTACATTATCTTACCCAAACCAGACATGATATGGTTGTGTTACATTATCTTACCCAAACCAGACATGATATGGTTGTGTTACATTATCTTACCCAAACCAGACATGATATGGTTGTTACATTATCCTACCCAAACCAGACATGCTATGGTTGTTACATTATCGTACCCAAACCAGACATGATATGGTTGTGTTACATTATCTTACCCAGACCAGACATGATATGGTTGTGTTACATTATCTTACCCAGACCAGACATGATATGGTTGTGTTACATTATCTTACCCAAACCAGACATGATTTGGTTGTGTTACATTATCTTACCCAAACCAGACATTATATGGTTGTGTTACATTATCTTACCCAAACCAGACATGCTATGGTTGCGCTACATTATCTTACCCAAACCAGACATGATATGGTTGTGTTACATTATCTTACCCAAACCAGACATGATATGGTTGTGTTACATTATCTTACCCAAACCAGACATGATATGGTTGTGTTACATTAACTTACCATTATCTTACCCTAACCAGACATGATATGGTTGTGTTACATTATCTTACCCAAACCAGACATGATATGGTTGTGTTACATTATCTTACCCAAACCAGACATGATATTGCTGTGTTACATTATCTTACCCAAACCAGACATGATATGGTTGTGTTACATTATCTTACCCAAACCAGACATGATATGGTTGTTACATTATCTTACCCAAACCAGACATGATATGGTTGTTACATTATCCTACCCAAACCAGACATGCTATGGTTGTTACATTATCTTACCCAAACCAGACATGATATGGTTGTGTTACATTATCTTACCCAAACCAGACATGATTTGGTTGTGCTACATTATCTTACCCAAACCAGACATGATATGGTTGTGTTACATTATCTTACCCAAACCAGACATGATATGGTTGTGTTACATTATCTTACCCAAACCAGACATGATATGGTTGTGTTACATTATCTTACCCAAACCAGACATGATGTGGTTGTGTTACATTATCTTACCCAAACCAGACATGATATGGTTGTGTTACATTATCTTACCATTATCTTACCCTAACCAGACATGATATGGTTGTGTTACATTATCTTACCCAAACCAGACATGATATGGTTGTGTTACATTATCTTACCCAAACCAGACATGATATGCTTACGTTACATTATCTTACCCAAACCAGACATGATATCGTTACGTTACATTATCTTACCCAAACCAGACATGATATTGCTGTGTTACATTATCTTACCCAAAACAGACATGATATGGTTGTGTTACATTATCTTACCCAAACCAGACATGATACAGTGTGTTACATTATCTTACCCAAACCAGACATGATATCGTTACGTTACATTATCTTACCTAAAACAGACATGATATGGTTGTGTTACATTATCTTACCCAAAACAGACATGATATGGTTGTGTTACATTATCTTACCCAAACCAGACATGAAATGGTTGTGTTACATTATCTTACCATTATCTTACCCAAACCAGACATGATATGGTTGTGTTACATTTTCTTACCCAAACCAGACATGATATCGTTGCGTTACATTATCTTACCCAAACCAGACATGATATGCTTACGTTACATTATCTTACCCAAACCAGACATGATATGGTTGTGTTACATTATCTTACCATAACCAGACATGATATGGTTGCTTTACATTATCCTACCCAAACCAGACATGATATGGTTGTTTTACATTATCTTACCCAAACCAGAAATGATATGTTGTGTTACATTATCTTGCCCAAACCAGACATGATATGGTTGTGTTACATTATCTTACCCAAACCAGACATGATATGGTTGTGTTACATTATCTTACCCAAACCAGACATGATATGGTTGTGTTACATTATCTTACCCAAACCAGACATGATATGGTTGTGTTACATCATCTTACCCAAACCAGACATGATATGGTTGTTACATTATCCTACCCAAACAAGACATGCTATGGTTGTTACATTATCTTACCCAAACCAGACATGATATGGTTGTGTTACATTATCTTACCCAAACCAGACATGATATGGTTGTGTTACATTATCTTACCCAAACCAGACATGATATGGTTGTTACATTATCCTACCCAAACCAGACATGCTATGGTTGTTACATTATCTTACCCAAACCAGACATGATATGCTTGCGCTACATTATCTTACCCAAACCAGACATGATATGGTTGCGTTACATTATCTTAACATGATATGGTTGTGTTACATTATCTTACCCAAACCAGACATGATATGGTTGTGTTACATTATCTTACCCAAACCAGACATGATATGGTTGTGTTACATTATCTTACCCAAACCAGACATGATATGGTTGTGTTACATTATCTTACCCAAACCAGACATGATATGATTTTGTTACATTATCTTACCCAAACCAGACATGATATGGTTGTGTTACATTATCTTACCCAAACCAGACATGATATGGTTGTGTTACATTATCTTACCCAAACCAGACATGATATGGTTGTGTTACATTATCTTACCCAAACCAGGCATGATATGGTTGTGTTACATTATCTTACCCAAACCAGACATGATATGGTTGTGTTACATTATCTTACCCAAACCAGACATGATATGGTTGTGTTACATTATCTTACCCAAACCAGACATGATATGGTTGTGTTACATTATCTTACCCAAACCAGACATGATATGGTTGTGTTACGTTATCTTACCCAAACCAGACATGATATGGTTGTGTTACATTATCTTACCCAAACCAGACATGATATGGTTACGTTACATTATCTTACCCAAACCAGACATGATATGGTTGTGTTACATTATCTTACCCAAACCAGACATGATATGGTTGTGTTACATTATCTTACCCAAACCAGACATGATATGGTTGTGTTACATTATCTTACCATTATCTTACCCTAACCAGACATGATATGGTTGTGTTACATTATCTTACCCAAACCAGACATGATATGGTTGTGTTACATTATCTTACCCAAACCAGACATGATATGCTTACGTTACATTATCTTACCCAAACCAGACATGATATCGTTACGTTACATTATCTTACCCAAACCAGACATGATATTGCTGTGTTACATTATCTTACCCAAAACAGACATGATATGGTTGTGTTACATTATCTTACCCAAACCAGACATGATACGGTGTGTTACATTATCTTACCCAAACCAGACATGATATCGTTACGTTACATTATCTTACCTAAAACAGACATGATATGGTTGTGTTACATTATCTTACCCAAAACAGACATGATATGGTTGTGTTACATTATCTTACCCAAACCAGACATGAAATGGTTGTGTTACATTATCTTACCATTATCTTACCCAAACCAGACATGATATGGTTGTGTTACATTTTCTTACCCAAACCAGACATGATATCGTTGCGTTACATTATCTTACCCAAACCAGACATGATATGCTTACGTTACATTATCTTACCCAAACCAGACATGATATGGTTGTTTTACATTATCTTACCCAAACCAGACATGATATGGTTGTGTTACATTATCTTACCCAAACCAGACATGATATGGTTGTGTTACATTATCTTACCCAAACTAGACATGATATGGTTGTGTTACATTATCTTACCCAAACCAGAAATGATATGTTGCGTTTCATTATCTTGCCCAAACCAGACATGATATGGTTGTGTTACATTATCTTACCCTAACCAGACATGCTATGGTTGTGTTACATTATCTTACCCAAACCAGACATGATATGGTTGTGTTACATTATCTTACCCAAACCAGACATGATATGGTTGTGTTACATTATCTTACCCAAACCAGACATGATATGGTTGTTACATTATCCTACCCAAACAAGACATGCTATGGTTGTTACATTATCTTACCCAAACCAGACATGATATGGTTGTGTTACATTATCTTACCCAAACCAGACATGATATGGTTGTGTTACATTATCTTACCCAAATCAGACATGATATGGTTGTGTTACGTTATCTTACCCAAACCAGACATGATATGGTTGTGTTACATTATCTTACCCAAACCAGACATGATATGGTTGTGTTACATTATCTTACCCAAACCAGACATGATATGGTTGTGTTACATTATCTTACCCAAACCAGACATGGTATGGTTGTGTTACATTATCTTACCATTATCTTACCCTAACCAGACATGATATGGTTGTGTTACATTATCTTACCCAAACCAGACATGATATGGTTGTGTTACATTATCTTACCCAAAACCAGACATGATATGCTTACGTTACATTATCTTACCCAAACCAGACATGATATCGCTACGTTACATTATCTTACCCAAACCAGACATGATATTGCTGTGTTACATTATCTTACCCAAACCAGACATGATATGGTTGTGTTACATTATCTTACCCAAACCAGACATGATATGGTTGTTACATTATCCTACCCAAACCAGACATGCTATGGTTGTTACATTATCTTACCCAAACCAGACATGATATGGTTGTGTTACATTATCTTACCCAAACCAGACATGATTTGGTTGTGCTACATTATCTTACCCAAACAAGACATGCTATGGTTGTTACATTATCTTACCCAAACCAGACATGATATGGTTGTGTTACATTATCTTACCCAAACCAGACATGATATGGTTGTTACATTATCTTACCCAAACCAGACATGATATGGTTGTTACATTATCCTACCCAAACCAGACATGCTATGGTTGTTACATTATCTTACCCAAACCAGACATGATATGGTTGTGTTACATTATCTTACCCAAACCAGACATGATTTGGTTGTGCTACATTATCTTACCCAAACCAGACATGATATGGTTGTGTTACATTATCTTACCCAAACCAGACATGATATGGTTGTGTTACATTATCTTACCCAAACCAGACATGATATGGTTGTGTTACATTATCTTACCCAAACCAGACATGATATGGTTGTGTTACATTATCTTACCCAAACCAGACATGATATGCTTACGTTACATTATCTTACCCAAACCAGACATGATATCGTTACGTTACATTATCTTACCCAAACCAGACATGATATTGCTGTGTTACATTATCTTACCCAAAACAGACATGATATGGTTGTGTTACATTATCTTACCCAAACCAGACATGATACAGTGTGTTACATTATCTTACCCAAACCAGACATGATATCGTTACGTTACATTATCTTACCTAAAACAGACATGATATGGTTGTGTTACATTATCTTACCCAAAACAGACATGATATGGTTGTGTTACATTATCTTACCCAAACCAGACATGAAATGGTTGTGTTACATTATCTTACCATTATCTTACCCAAACCAGACATGATATGGTTGTGTTACATTTTCTTACCCAAACTAGACATGATATCGTTGCGTTACATTATCTTACCCAAACCAGACATGATATGCTTACGTTACATTATCTTACCCAAACCAGACATGATATGGTTGTGTTACATTATCTTACCATAACCAGACATGATATGGATGCTTTACATTATCCTACCCAAACCAGACATGATATGGTTGTTTTACATTATCTTACCCAAACCAGACATGATATGGTTGTGTTACATTATCTTACCCAAACCAGAAATGATATGTTGTGTTACATTATCTTGCCCAAACCAGACATGATATGGTTGTGTTACATTATCTTACCCAAACCAGACATGATATGGTTGTGTTACATTATCTTACCCAAACCAGACATGATATGGCTGTGTTACATTATCTTACCCAAACTAGACATGATATGGTTGTGTTACATTATCTTACCCAAACCAGACATGATATGGTTGTGTTACATCATCTTACCCAAACCAGACATGATATGGTTGTTACATTATCCTACCCAAACAAGACATGCTATGGTTGTTACATTATCTTACCCAAACCAGACATGATATGGTTGTGTTACATTATCTTACCCAAACCAGACATGATATGGTTGTGTTACATTATCTTACCCAAACCAGACATGATATGGTTGTTACATTATCCTACCCAAACCAGACATGCTATGGTTGTTACATTATCTTACCCAAACCAGACATGATATGCTTGCGCTACATTATCTCACCCAAACCAGACATGATATGGTTGCGTTACATTATCTTACCCAAACCAGACATGATATGCTTACACTACATTATCCTACCCAAACCAGACATGATATGGTTGTGTTACATTATCTTTCCCAAACCAGACATGATATGGTTGTGTTACATTATCTTACCCAAACCAGACATGATATGGTTGTGTTACATTATCTTACCCAAACCAGACATGATATGGTTGTGTTACATTATCTTACCCAAACCAGACATGATATGGTTGTGTTACATTATCTTACCCAAACCAGACATGATATGGTTTTGTTACATTATCTTACCCAAACCAGACATGATATGGTTGTGTTACATTATCTTACCCAAACCAGACATGATATGGTTGTGTTACATTATCTTACCCAAACCAGACATGATATGGTTGTGTTACATTATCTTACCCAAACCAGGCATGATATGGTTGTGTTACATTATCTTACCCAAACCAGACATGATATGGTTGTGTTACATTATCTTACCCAAACCAGACATGATATGGTTGTGTTACATTATCTTACCCAAACCAGGCATGATATGGTTGTGTTACATTATCTTACCCAAACCAGACATGATATGGTTGTGTTACATTATCTTACCCAAACCAGACATGATATGGTTGTGTTACATTATCTTACCCAAACCAGACATGATATGGTTGTGTTACATTATCTTACCCTAACCAGACATGATATGGTTGTGTTACATTATCTTACCCAAACCAGACATGATATGGTTGTGTTACATTATCTTACCCAAACCAGACATGATATGCTTACGTTACATTATCTTACCCAAACCAGACATGATATCGTTACGTTACATTATCTTACCCAAACCAGACATGATATTGCTGTGTTACATTATCTTACCCAAAACAGACATGATATGGTTGTGTTACATTATCTTACCCAAACCAGACATGATACGGTGTGTTACATTATCTTACCCAAACCAGACATGATATCATTACGTTACATTATCTTACCTAAAACAGACATGATATGGTTGTGTTACATTATCTTACCCAAAACAGACATGATATGGTTGTGTTACATTATCTTACCCAAACCAGACATGAAATGGTTGTGTTACATTATCTTACCATTATCTTACCCAAACCAGACATGATATGGTTGTGTTACATTTTATTACCCAAACCAGACATGATATCGTTGCGTTACATTATCTTACCCAAACCAGACATGATATGCTTACGTTACATTATCTTACCCAAACCAGACATGATATGGTTGTGTTACATTATCTTACCATAACCAGACATGATATGGTTGCTTTACATTATCCTACCCAAACCAGACATGATATGGTTGTTTTACATTATCTTACCCAAACCAGACATGATATGGTTGTGTTACATTATCTTACCCAAACCAGACATGATATGGTTGTGTTACATTATCTTACCCAAACTAGACATGATATGGTTGTGTTACATTATCTTACCCAAACCAGAAATGATATGTTGCGTTACATTATCTTGCCCAAACCAGACATGATATGGTTGTGTTACATTATCTTACCCTAACCAGACATGATATGGTTGTGTTACATTATCTTACCCAAACCAGACATGATATGGTTGTGTTACATTATCTTACCCAAACCAGACATGATATGCTTACGTTACATTATCTTAACCAAACCAGACATGATATCGTTACGTTATATTATCTTACCCAAACCAGACATGATATTGCTGTGTTACATTATCTTACCCAAAACAGACATGATATGGTTGTGTTACATTATCTTACCCAAACCAGACATGATATCGTTACGTTACATTATCTTACCTAAAACAGACATGATATGGTTGTGTTACATTATCTTACCCAAAAAAGACATGATATGGTTGTGTTACATTATCTTACCCAAACCAGACATGAAATGGTTGTGTTACATTATCTTACCATTATCTTACCCAAACCAGACATGATATGGTTGTGTTACATTTTCTTACCCAAACCAGACATGATATTGTTGTGTTACATTATCTTACCCTAACCAGACATGATATGCTTACGTTACATTATCTTACCCAAACCAGACATGATATGGTTGTGTTACATTATCTTACCATAACCAGACATGATATGGTTGCTTTACATTATCCTACCCAAACCAGACATGATATGGTTGTTTTACATTATCTTACCCAAACCAGACATGATATGGTTGTGTTACATTATCTTACCCAAACCAGACATGATATGGTTGTGTTACATTATCTTACCCAAACTAGACATGATATGGTTGTGTTACATTATCTTACCCAAACCAGACATGATATCGTTACGTTACATTATCTTACCCAAACCAGACATGATATTGCTGTGTTACATTATCTTACCCAAAACAGACATGATATGGTTGTGTTACATTATCTTACCCAAACCAGACATGATACGGTGTGTTACATTATCTTACCCAAACCAGACATGATATCATTACGTTACATTATCTTACCTAAAACAGACATGATATGGTTGTGTTACATTATCTTACCCAAAACAGACATGATATGGTTGTGTTACATTATCTTACCCAAACCAGACATGAAATGGTTGTGTTACATTATCTTACCATTATCTTACCCAAACCAGACATGATATGGTTGTGTTACATTTTATTACCCAAACCAGACATGATATCGTTGCGTTACATTATCTTACCCAAACCAGACATGATATGCTTACGTTACATTATCTTACCTAAACCAGACATGATATGGTTGTGTTACATTATCTTACCATAACCAGACATGATATGGTTGCTTTACATTATCCTACCCAAACCAGACATGATATGGTTGTTTTACATTATCTTACCCAAACCAGACATGATATGGTTGTGTTACATTATCTTACCCAAACCAGACATGATATGGTTGTGTTACATTATCTTACCCAAACTAGACATGATATGGTTGTGTTACATTATCTTACCCAAACCAGAAATGATATGTTGCGTTACATTATCTTGCCCAAACCAGACATGATATGGTTGTGTTACATTATCTTACCCTAACCAGACATGATATGGTTGTGTTACATTATCTTACCCAAACCAGACATGATATGGTTGTGTTACATTATCTTACCCAAACCAGACATGATATGCTTACGTTACATTATCTTAACCAAACCAGACATGATATCGTTACGTTATATTATCTTACCCAAACCAGACATGATATTGCTGTGTTACATTATCTTACCCAAAACAGACATGATATGGTTGTGTTACATTATCTTACCCAAACCAGACATGATATCGTTACGTTACATTATCTTACCTAAAACAGACATGATATGGTTGTGTTACATTATCTTACCCAAAAAAGACATGATATGGTTGTGTTACATTATCTTACCCAAACCAGACATGAAATGGTTGTGTTACATTATCTTACCATTATCTTACCCAAACCAGACATGATATGGTTGTGTTACATTTTCTTACCCAAACCAGACATGATATTGTTGTGTTACATTATCTTACCCTAACCAGACATGATATGCTTACGTTACATTATCTTACCCAAACCAGACATGATATGGTTGTGTTACATTATCTTACCATAACCAGACATGATATGGTTGCTTTACATTATCCTACCCAAACCAGACATGATATGGTTGTTTTACATTATCTTACCCAAACCAGACATGATATGGTTGTGTTACATTATCTTACCCAAACCAGACATGATATGGTTGTGTTACATTATCTTACCCAAACTAGACATGATATGGTTGTGTTACATTATCTTACCCAAACCAGAAATGATATGTTGCGTTACATTATCTTGCCCAAACCAGACATGATATGGTTGTGTTACATTATCTTACCCAAACCAGACATGATATGGTTGTGTTACATTATCTTACCCAAACCAGACATGATATGGTTGTGTTACATTATCTTACCCAAACCAGACATGATATGGTTGTGTTACATCATCTTACCCAAACCAGACATGAAATGGTTGTGTTACATTATCTTACCCAAACCAGACATGATATGGTTGTGTTACATTATCTTACCCAAACCAGGCATGATATGGTTGTGTTACATTATCTTACCCAAACCAGACATGATATGGTTGTGTTACATTATCTTACCCAAACCAGACATGATATGGTTGTGTTACATTATCTTACCCAAACCAGACATGATATGGTTGTGTTACATTATCTTACCCAAACCAGACATGATATGGTTACGTTACATTATCTTACCCAAACCAGACATGATATGGTTGTGTTACATTATCTTACCCAAACCAGACATGATATGGTTGTGTTACATTATCTTACCCAAACCAGACATGATATGGTTGTGTTACATTATCTTACCCAAACCAGACATGATATGGTTGTGTTACATTATCTTACCATTATCTTACCCTAACCAGACATGATATGGTTGTGTTACATTATCTTACCCAAACCAGACATGATATGGTTGTGTTACATTATCTTACCCAAACCAGACATGATATGCTTACGTTACATTATCTTACCCAAACCAGACATGATATCGTTACGTTACATTATCTTACCCAAACCAGACATGATATTGCTGTGTTACATTATCTTACCCAAAACAGACATGATATGGTTGTGTTACATTATCTTACCCAAACCAGACATGATACGGTGTGTTACATTATCTTACCCAAACCAGACATGATATCGTTACGTTACATTATCTTACCTAAAACAGACATGATATGGTTGTGTTACATTATCTTACCCAAAACAGACATGATATGGTTGTGTTACATTATCTTACCCAAACCAGACATGAAATGGTTGTGTTACATTATCTTACCATTATCTTACCCAAACCAGACATGATATGGTTGTGTTACATTTTCTTACCCAAACCAGACATGATATCGTTGCGTTACATTATCTTACCCAAACCAGACATGATATGCTTACGTTACATTATCTTACCCAAACCAGACATGATATGGTTGTGTTACATTATCTTACCATAACCAGACATGATATGGTTGCTTTACATTATCCTACCCAAACCAGACATGATATGGTTGTGTTACATTATCTTACCCAAACCAGAAATGATATGTTGCGTTACATTATCTTGCCCAAACCAGACATGATATGGTTGTGTTACATTATCTTACCCTAACCAGACATGATATGGTTGTGTTACATTATCTTACCCAAACCAGACATGATATGGTTGTGTTACATTATCTTACCCAAACCAGACATGATATGCTTACGTTACATTATCTTACCCAAACTAGACATGATATGGTTGTGTTACATTATCTTACCCAAACCAGAAATGATATGTTGCGTTACATTATCTTGCCCAAACCAGACATGATATGGTTGTGTTACATTATCTTACCCAAACCAGACATGATATGGTTGTGTTACATTATCTTACCCAAACTAGACATGATATGGTTGTGTTACATTATCTTACCCAAACCAGAAATGATATGTTGCGTTACATTATCTTGCCCAAACCAGACATGATATGGTTGTGTTACATTATCTTACCCTAACCAGACATGATATGGTTGCGTTACATTATCTTACCCAAACCAGACATGATATGGTTGTGTTACATTATCTTACCCAAACCAGACATGATATGCTTACGTTACATTATCTTACCCAAACCAGACATGATATCGTTACGTTACATTATCTTACCCAAACCAGACATGATATTGCTGTGTTACATTATCTTACCCAAAACAGACATGATATGGTTGTGTTACATTATCTTACCCAAACCAGACATGATACGGTGTGTTACATTATCTTACCCAAACCAGACATGATATCGTTACGTTACATTATCTTACCTAAAACAGACATGATATGGTTGTGTTACATTATCTTACCCAAAACAGACATGATATGGTTGTGTTACATTATCTTACCCAAACCAGACATGAAATGGTTGTGTTACATTATCTTACCATTATCTTACCCAAACCAGACATGATATGGTTGTGTTACATTTTCTTACCCAAACCAGACATGATATCGTTGCGTTACATTATCTTACCCAAACCAGACATGATATGCTTACGTTACATTATCTTACCCAAACCAGACATGATATGGTTGTGTTACATTATCTTACCATAACCAGACATGATATGGTTGCTTTACATTATCCTACCAAAACCAGACATGATATGGTTGTTTTACATTATCTTACCCAAACCAGACATGATATGGTTGTGTTACATTATCTTACCCAAACCAGACATGATATGGTTGTGTTACATTATCTTACCCACACTAGACATGATATGGTTGTGTTACATTATCTTACCCAAACCAGAAATGATATGTTGCGTTACATTATCTTGCCCAAACCAGACATGATATGGTTGTGTTACATTATCTTACCCAAACCAGACATGATATGGTTGTGTTACATTATCTTACCCAAACCAGACATGATATGGTTGTGTTACATTATCTTACCCAAACCAGACATGATATGGTTGTGTTACATTATCTTACCCAAACCAGACATGATATGGTTGTTACATTATCCTACCCAAACCAGACATGCTATGGTTGTTACATTATCTTACCCAAACCAGGCATGATATGGTTGTGTTACATTATCTTACCCAAACCAGACATGATATGGTTGTGCTACATTATCTTACCCAAACCAGACATGATATGGTTGTGTTACATTATCTTACCCAAACCAGACATGATATGGTTGTGTTACATTATCTTACCCAAACCAGACATGCTACGGTTGCTTTACATTATCTTACCCAAACCAGACATGATATGGTTGTGTTACATTATCTTACCCAAACCAGACATGATATTTACTTCCGGCGCCGACAGAGATGGCCGCCTCGCTTCGCGTTCCTAGGAAACTATGCAGTTATTTGTTTTTTTACGTGTCATTTCTTACATTAGTACCCCAGGTCATCTTAGGTTTCATTACATACAGTCGAGAAGAACTACTGAATATAAGATCAGCATCAACTCACCATCAGTACGACCAAGAATATGTTTTTCGCGACGCGGATCCTGTGTTCTGCCTTACAAACAGGACAACGGAGTGGATCCTATGCAGCGACCCAAAAAAACGACTCCGAAAGAGAGGGAAACGAGGCGGTCTTCTGGTCAGACTCCGGAGACGGGCACAGCGCGCACCACTCCCTAGCATTCTTCTTGCCAATGTCCAGTCTCTTGACAACAAGGTTGATGAAATCCGAGCAAGGGTAGCATTCCAGAGGGACATCAGAGACTGTAACGTTCTTTGCTTCACGGAAACGTGGCTTACTGGAGAGACGCAATCCGAAGCGGTGCAGCCAACAGGTTTCTCCACGCATCGCGCAGACAGGAAAAAACATCTTTCTGGTAAAAAGAGGGGCGGGGGCGTATGCCTTATGACTAACGTGACGTGGTGCGATGAAAGAAACATACAGGAACTCAAATCCTTCTGTTCACCTGATTTAGAATTCCTCACAATCAAATGTAGACCGCATTATCTACCAAGAGAATTCTCTTCGATTATAATCACAGCCGTATATATCCCCCCCCAAGCAGACACATCGATGGCTCTGAACGAACTTTATTTAACTCTCTGCAAACTGGAAACAATTTATCCGGAGGCTGCATTCATTGTAGCTGGGGATTTTAACAAGGCTAATCTGAAAACAAGACTCCCCAAATTTTATCAGCATATCGATTGCGCAACCAGGGGAGGAAAGACCTTGGACCATTGTTACTCTAACTTCCGCGACGCATATAAGGCCCTGCCCCGCCCCCCTTTCGGAAAAGCTGACCACGACTCCATTTTGTTGATCCCTGCCTACAGACAGAAACTAAAACAAGAGGCTCCCACGCTGAGGTCTGTCCAACGCTGGTCCGACCAAGCTGACTCCACACTCCAAGACTGCTTCCATCACGTGGACTGGGAGATGTTTCGTATTGCGTCAGATAACAACATTGACGAATACGCTGATTCGGTGTGCGAGTTCATTAGAACGTGCGTTGAAGATGTCGTTCCCATAGCAACGATTAAAACATTCCCTAACCAGAAACCGTGGATTGATGGCAGCATTCGTGTGAAACTGAAAGCGCGAACCACTGCTTTTAATCAGGGCAAGGTGTCTGGTAACATGACCGAATACAAACAGTGCAGCTATTCCCTCTGCAAGGCTATCAAACAAGCTAAGCGCCAGTACAGAGACAAAGTAGAATCTCAATTCAACGGCTCAGACACAAGAGGCATGTGGCAGGGTCTACAGTCAATCACGGACTACAGGAAGAAATCCAGCCCAGTCACGGACCAGGATGTCCTGCTCCCAGGCAGACTAAATAACTTTTTTGCCCGCTTTGAGGACAATACAATGCCACTGACACGGCCTGCAACGAAAACATGCGGTCTCTCCTTCACTGCAGCCGAGGTGAGTAAGACATTTAAACGTGTTAACCCTCGCAAGGCTGCAGGCCCAGACGGCATCCCCAGCCGCACCCTCAGAGCATGCGCAGACCAGCTGGCCGGTGTGTTTACGGACATATTCAACCAATCCCTATACCAGTCTGCTGTTCCCACATGCTTCAAGAGGGCCACCATTGTTCCTGTTCCCAAGAAAGCTAAGGTAACTGAGCTAAATGACTACCGCCCCGTAGCACTCACATCCGTCATCATGAAGTGCTTTGAGAGACTAGTCAAGGACCATATCACCTCCACCCTACCTGACACCCTAGACCCACTCCAATTTGCTTACCGCCCAAATAGGTCCACAGACGATGCAATCTCAACCACACTGCACACTGCCCTAACCCATCTGGACAAGAGGAATACCTATGTGAGAATGCTGTTCATCGACTACAGCTCGGCATTCAACACCATAGTACCCTCCAAGCTCGTCATCAAGCTCGAGACCCTGGGTCTCGACCCCGCCCTGTGCAACTGGGTACTGGACTTCCTGACGGGCCGCCCCCAGGTGGTGAGGGTAGGCAACAACATCTCCTCCCCGCTGATCCTCAACACTGGGGCCCCACAAGGTTGCGTTCTGAGCCCTCTCCTGTACTCCCTGTTCACCCACGACTGCGTGGCCACGCACGCCTCCAACTCAATCATCAAGTTTGCGGACGACACAACAGTGGTAGGCTTGATTACCAACAACGATGAGACGGCCTACAGGGAGGAGGTGAGGGCCCTCGGAGTGTGGTGTCAGGAAAACAACCTCACACTCAACGTCAACAAAACTAAGGAGATGATTGTGGACTTCAGGAAACAGCAGAGGGAACACCCCCCTATCCACATCGATGGAACAGTAGTGGAGAGGGTAGCAAGTTTTAAGTTCCTCGGCATACACATCACAGACAAACTGAATTGGTCCACTCACACAGACAGCATCGTGAAGAAGGCGCAGCAGCGCCTCTTCAACCTCAGGAGGCTGAAGAAATTCGGCTTGTCACCAAAAGCACTCACAAACTTCTACAGATGCACAATCGAGAGCATCCTGGCGGGCTGTATCACCGCCTGGTATGGCAACTGCACCGCCCTCAACCGTAAGGCTCTCCAGAGGGTAGTGAGGTCTGCACAACGCATCACCGGGGGCAAACTACCTGCCCTCCAGGACACCTACACCACCCGATGTCACAGGAAGGCCATAAAGATCATCAAGGACATCAACCACCCGAGCCACTGCCTGTTCACCCCGCTATCATCCAGAAGGCGAGGTCAGTACAGGTGCATCAAAGCTGGGACCGAGAGACTGAAAAACAGCTTCTATCTCAAGGCCATCAGACTGTTAAACAGCCACCACTAACACTGAGTGGCTGCTGCCAACACACTGACACTGACTCAACTCCAGCCACTTTAATAATGGGAATTGATGGGAAATGATGTAAATATATCACTAGCCACTTTAAACAATGCTACCTTATATAAATGTTACTTACCCTACATTATTCATCTCATACGCATACGTATATACTGTACTCTATATCATCGACGGTATCCTTATGTAATACATGTATCACTAGCCACTTTATACTATACTATGCCACTTTGTTTACATACTCATCTCATTTGTACATACTGTACCCGATACCATCTACTGTATCTTGCCTATGCTGCTCTGTACCATCACTCATTCATATATCCTTATGTACATATTCTTTATCCCCTTACACTGTGTACAAGACAGTAGTTTTGGAATTGTTAGTTAGATTACTTGTTATTACTGCATTGTCGGAACTAGAAGCACAAGCATTTCGCTACACTCGCATTAACATCTGCTAACCATGTGTATGTGACAAATAAAATTTGATTTGATTTGATTTGATTTGATTTGATTTTGATTTGATATGGTTGTGTTACATTATCTTACCCAAACCAGACATGATATGGTTGTGTTACATTATCTTACCCAAACCAGACATGATATGGTTGTGTTATATTATCTTACCCAGACCAGACATGATATGCTTGCGCTACATTATCTTACCCAAACCAGACATGATATGGTTGTGTTACATTATCTTACCCAAACCAGGCATGATATGGTTGTGTTACATTATCTTACCCAAACCAGACATGATATGGTTGTGTTACATTATCTTACCCAAACCAGACATGATATGGTTGTGTTACGTTATCTTACCCAGACCAGACATGATATGCTTGCGCTACATTATCTTACCCAAACCAGACATGATATGGTTGCGTTACATTATCTTACCCAAACCAGACATGATATGCTTACACTACATTATCCTACCCAAACCAGACATGATAAGTTGTGTTACATTATCTTTCCCAAACCAGACATGATATGGTTGTGTTACATTATCTTACCCAAACCAGACATGATATGGTTGTGTTACATTATCTTACCCAAACCAGACATGATATGGTTGTGTTACATTATCTTACCCAAACCAGACATGATATGGTTGTGTTACATTATCTTACCCAAAACAGACATGATATGGTTGTGTTACATTATCTTACTATTATCTTACCCTAACCAGACATGATATGGTTGTGGTACATTATCTTACCCAAACCAGACATGATATGGTTGTGTTACATTATCTTACCCAAACCAGACATGATATGGTTGTGTTACATTATCTTACCCAAACCAGACATGATATGCTTACGTTACATTATCTTACCCAAACCAGACATGATATCGTTACGTTACATTATCTTACCCAAACCAGACATGATATTGCTGTGTTACATTATCTTACCCAAAACAGACATGATATGGTTGTGTTACATTATCTTACCCAAACCAGACATGATACGGTGTGTTACATTATCTTACCCAAACCAGACATGATATCGTTACGTTACATTATCTTACCTAAAACAGACATGATATGGTTGTGTTACATTATCTTACCCAAAACAGACATGATATGGTTGTGTTACATTATCTTACCCAAACCAGACATGAAATGGTTGTGTTACATTATCTTACCATTATCTTACCCAAACCAGACATGATATGGTTGTGTTACATTTTCTTACCCAAACCAGACATGATATCGTTGCGTTACATTATCTTACCCAAACCAGACATGATATGGTTGTGTTATATTATCTTACCCAGACCAGACATGATATGCTTGCGCTACATTATCTTACCCAAACCAGACATGATATGGTTGCGTTACATTATCTTACCCAAACCAGACATGATTTGCTTACACTACATTATCCTACCCGAACCAGACATGATATGGTTGTGTTACATTATCTTTCCCAAACCAGACATGATATGGTTGTGTTACATTATCTTACCCAAACCAGACATGATATGGTTGTGTTACATTATCTTACCCAAACCAGACATGATATGGTTGTGTTACATTATCTTACCCAAACCAGACATGATATGGTTGTGTTACATTATCTTACCCAAACCAGACATGATATGGTTGTGTTACGTTATCTTACCCAGACCAGACATGATATGCTTGCGCTACATTATCTTACCCAAACCAGACATGATATGGTTGCGTTACATTATCTTACCCAAACCAGACATGATATGCTTACACTACATTATCCTACCCAAACCAGACATGATAAGTTGTGTTACATTATCTTTCCCAAACCAGACATGATATGGTTGTGTTACATTATCTTACCCAAACCAGACATGATATGGTTGTGTTACATTATCTTACCCAAACCAGACATGATATGGTTGTGTTACATTATCTTACCCAAACCAGACATGATATGGTTGTGTTACATTATCTTACCCAAAACAGACATGATATGGTTGTGTTACATTATCTTACTATTATCTTACCCTAACCAGACATGATATGGTTGTGGTACATTATCTTACCCAAACCAGACTTGACTTCCGGCGCCGACAGAGATGGCCGCCTCGCTTCGCGTTCCTAGGAAACTATGCAGTTTTTTGTTTTTTTACGTGTTATTTCTTACATTAGTACCCCAGGTCATCTTAGGTTTCATTACATACAGTCGAGAAGAACTACTGAATATAAGATCAGCATCAACTCACCATCAGTACGACCAAGAATATGTTTTTCGCGACGCGGATCCTGTGTTCTGCCTTACAAACAGGACAAAGGAGTGGATCCTATGCAGCGACCCAAAAAAACGACTCCGAAAGAGAGGGAAACGAGGCGGTCTACTGGTCAGACTCCGGAGACGGGCACAGCGCGCACCACTCCCTAGCATTCTTCTTGCCAATGTCCAGTCTCTTGACAACAAGGTTGATGAAATCCGAGCAAGGGTAGCATTCCAGAGGGACATCAGAGACTGTAACGTTCTTTGCTTCACGGAAACGTGGCTTACTGGAGAGACGCAATCCGAAGCGGTGCAGCCAACAGGTTTCTCCACGCATCGCGCAGACAGGAAAAAACATCTTTCTGGTAAAAAGAGGGGCGGGGGCGTATGCCTTATGACTAACGTGACATGGTGCGATGAAAGAAACATACAGGAACTCAAATCCTTCTGTTCACCTGATTTAGAATTCCTCACAATCAAATGTAGACCGCATTATCTACCAAGAGAATTCTCTTCGATCATAATCACAGCCGTATATATCCCCCCCCAAGCAGACACATCGATGGCTCTGAACGAACTTTATTTAACTCTCTGCAAACTGGAAACAATTTATCCGGAGGATGCATTCATTGTAGCTGGGGATTTTAACAAGGCTAATCTGAAAACAAGACTCCCCAAATTTTATCAGCATATCGATTGCGCAACCAGGGGAGGAAAGACCTTGGACCATTGTTACTCTAACTTCCGCGACGCATATAAGGCCCTGCCCCGCCCCCCTTTCGGAAAAGCTGACCACGACTCCATTTTGTTGATCCCTGCCTACAGACAGAAACTAAAACAAGAGGCTCCCACGCTGAGGTCTGTCCAACGCTGGTCCGACCAAGCTGACTCCACACTCCAAGACTGCTTCCATCACGTGGACTGGGAGATGTTTCGTATTGCGTCAGATAACAACATTGACGAATACGCTGATTCGGTGTGCGAGTTCATTAGAACGTGCGTTGAAGATGTCGTTCCCATAGCAACGATTAAAACATTCCCTAACCAGAAACCGTGGATTGATGGCAGCATTCGTGTGAAACTGAAAGCGCGAACCACTGCTTTTAATCAGGGCAAGGTGTCTGGTAACATGACCGAATACAAACAGTGCAGCTATTCCCTCCGCAAGGCTATCAAACAAGCTAAGCGCCAGTACAGAGACAAAGTAGAATCTCAATTCAACGGCTCAGACACAAGAGGCATGTGGCAGGGTCTACAGTCAATCACGGACTACAGGAAGAAACCCAGCCCAGTCACGGACCAGGATGTCTTGCTCCCAGGCAGACTAAATAACTTTTTTGCCCGCTTTGAGGACAATACAGTGCCACTGACACGGCCTGCAACGAAAACATGCGGTCTCTCCTTCACTGCAGCCGAGGTGAGTAAGACATTTAAACGTGTTAACCCTCGCAAGGCTGCAGGCCCAGATGGCATCCCCAGCCGCGCCCTCAGAGCATGCGCAGACCAGCTGGCCGGTGTGTTTACGGACATATTCAATCAATCCCTATACCAGTCTGCTGTTCCCACATGCTTCAAGAGGGCCACCATTGTTCCTGTTCCCAAGAAAGCTAAGGTAACTGAGCTAAATGACTACCGCCCCGTAGCACTCACATCCGTCATCATGAAGTGCTTTGAGAGACTAGTCAAGGACCATATCACCTCCACCCTACCTGACACCCTAGACCCACTCCAATTTGCTTACCGCCCAAATAGGTCCACAGACGATGCAATCTCAACCACACTGCACACTGCCCTAACCCATCTGGACAAGAGGAATACCTATGTGAGAATGCTGTTCATCGACTACAGCTCGGCATTCAACACCATAGTACCCTCCAAGCTCGTCATCAAGCTCGAGACCCTGGGTCTCGACCCCGCCCTGTGCAACTGGGTACTGGACTTCCTGACGGGCCGCCCCCAGGTGGTGAGGGTAGGCAACAACATCTCCTCCCCGCTGATCCTCAACACTGGGGCCCCACAAGGTTGCGTTCTGAGCCCTCTCCTGTACTCCCTGTTCACCCACGACTGCGTGGCCACGCACGCCTCCAACTCAATCATCAAGTTTGCGGACGACACAACAGTGGTAGGCTTGATTACCAACAACGATGAGACGGCCTACAGGGAGGAGGTGAGGGCCCTCGGAGTGTGGTGTCAGGAAAACAACCTCACACTCAACGTCAACAAAACTAAGGAGATGATTGTGGACTTCAGGAAACAGCAGAGGGAACACCCCCCTATCCACATCGATGGAACAGTAGTGGAGAGGGTAGCAAGTTTTAAGTTCCTCGGCATACACATCACAGACAAACTGAATTGGTCCACTCACACAGACAGCATCGTGAAGAAGGCGCAGCAGCGCCTCTTCAACCTCAGGAGGCTGAAGAAATTCGGCTTGTCACCAAAAGCACTCACAAACTTCTACAGATGCACAATCGAGAGCATCCTGGCGGGCTGTATCACCGCCTGGTATGGCAACTGCACCGCCCTCAACCGTAAGGCTCTCCAGAGGGTAGTGAGGTCTGCACAACGCATCACCGGGGGCAAACTACCTGCCCTCCAGGACACCTACACCACCCGATGTCACAGGAAGGCCATAAAGATCATCAAGGACATCAACCACCCGAGCCACTGCCTGTTCACCCCGCTATCATCCAGAAGGCGAGGTCAGTACAGGTGCATCAAAGCTGGGACCGAGAGACTGAAAAACAGCTTCTATCTCAAGGCCATCAGACTGTTAAACAGCCACCACTAACACTGAGTGGCTGCTGCCAACACACTGACACTGACTCAACTCCAGCCACTTTAATAATGGGAATTGATGGGAAATGATGTAAATATATCACTAGCCACTTTAAACAATGCTACCTTATATAAATGTTACTTACCCTACATTATTCATCTCATACGCATACGTATATACTGTACTCTATATCATCGACGGTATCCTTATGTAATACATGTATCACCAGCCACTTTATACTATACTATGCCACTTTGTACTCTATATCATCGACGGTATCCTTATGTAATACATGTATCACTAGCCACTTTATACTATACTATGCCACTTTGTTTACATACTCATCTCATTTGTACATACTGTACCCGATACCATCTACTGTATCTTGCCTATGCTGCTCTGTACCATCACTCATTCATATATCCTTATGTACATATTCTTTATCCCCTTACACTGTGTACAAGACAGTAGTTTGGAATTGTTAGTTAGATTACTTGTTATTACTGCATTGTCGGAACTAGAAGCACAAGCATTTCGCTACACTCGCATTAACATCTGCTAACCATGTGTATGTGACAAATAAAATTTGATTTTGATTTGATTTGATTTGATTTGACATGATATGGTTGTGTTACATTATCTTACCCAAACTAGACATGATATGGTTGTGTTACATTATCTTACCCAAACCAGACATGATATGCTTACGTTACATTATCTTACCCAAACCAGACATGATATCGTTACGTTACATTATCTTACCCAAACCAGACATGATATTGCTGTGTTACATTATCTTACCCAAAACAGACATGATATGGTTGTGTTACATTATCTTACCCAAACCAGACATGATACGGTGTGTTACATTATCTTACCCAAACCAGACATGATATCGTTACGTTACATTATCTTACCTAAAACAGACATGATATGGTTGTGTTACATTATCTTACCCAAAACAGACATGATATGGTTGTGTTACATTATCTTACCCAAACCAGACATGAAATGGTTGTGTTACATTATCTTACCATTATCTTACCCAAACCAGACATGATATGGTTGTGTTACATTTTCTTACCCAAACCAGACATGATATCGTTGCGTTACATTATCTTACCCAAACCAGACATGATATGCTTACGTTACATTATCTTACCCAAACCAGACATGATATGGTTGTGTTACATTATCTTACCATAACCAGACATGATATGGTTGCTTTACATTATCCTACCCAAACCAGACATGATATGGTTGTTTTACATTATCTTACCCAAACCAGAAATGATATGTTGTGTTACATTATCTTGCCCAAACCTGACATGATATGGTTGTGTTACATTATCTTGCCCAAACCAGACATGATATGGTTGTGTTACATTATCTTACCCAAACCAGACATGATATGGTTGCATTACATTATCTTACCCAAACCAGACATGATACGGTTGTGTTACATTATCTTACCCAAACCAGACATGATATGCTTACACTACATTATCCTACCCAAACCAGACATGATATGGTTGTGTTACATTATCTTTCCCAAACCAGACATGATACGGTTGTGTTACATTATCTTACCCAAACCAGACATGATATGCTTACACTACATTATCCTACCCAAACCAGACATGATATGGTTGTGTTACATTATCTTTCCCAAACCAGACATGATATGGTTGTGTTACATTATCTTACCCAAACCAGACATGATATGGTTGTGTTACATTATCTTACCCAAACCAGACATGATATGGTTGTGTTACATTATCTTACCCAAACCAGACATGATATGGTTGTGTTATATTATCTTACCCAGACCAGACATGATATGCTTGCGCTACATTATCTTACCCAAACCAGACATGATATGGTTGCGTTACATTATCTTACCCAAACCAGACATGATATGCTTACACTACATTATCCTACCCGAACCAGACATGATATGGTTGTGTTACATTATCTTTCCCAAACCAGACATGATATGGTTGTGTTACATTATCTTACCCAAACCAGACATGATATGGTTGTGTTACATTATCTTACCCAAACCAGACATGATATGGTTGTGTTACATTATCTTACCCAAACCAGACATGATATGGTTGTGTTACATTATCTTACCCAAACCAGACATGATATGGTTGTGTTACGTTATCTTACCCAGACCAGACATGATATGCTTGCGCTACATTATCTTACCCAAACCAGACATGATATGGTTGCGTTACATTATCTTACCCAAACCAGACATGATATGCTTACACTACATTATCCTACCCAAACCAGACATGATATGGTTGTGTTACATTATCTTTCCCAAACCAGACATGATATGGTTGTGTTACATTATCTTACCCAAACCAGACATGATATGGTTGTGTTACATTATCTTACCCAAACCAGACATGATATGGTTGTGTTACATTATCTTACCCAAACCAGACATGATATGGTTGTGTTACATTATCTTACCCAAAACAGACATGATATGGTTGTGTTACATTATCTTACTATTATCTTACCCTAACCAGACATGATATGGTTGTGTTACATTATCTTACCCAAACCAGACATGATATGGTTGTGTTACATTATCTTACCCAAACCAGACATGATATGGTTGTGTTACATTATCTTACCCAAACCAAACATGATATGCTTACGTTACATTATCTTACCCAAACCAGACATGATATCGTTACGTTACATTATCTTACCCAAACCAGACATGATATTGCTGTGTTACATTATCTTACCCAAAACAGACATGATATGGTTGTGTTACATTATCTTACCCAAACCAGACATGATACGGTGTGTTACATTATCTTACCCAAACCAGACATGATATCGTTACGTTACATTATCTTACCTAAAACAGACATGATATGGTTGTGTTACATTATCTTACCCAAAACAGGCATGATATGGTTGTGTTACATTATCTTACCCAAACCAGACATGAAATGGTTGTGTTACATTATCTTACCATTATCTTACCCAAACCAGACATGATATGGTTGTGTTACATTTTCTTACCCAAACCAGACATGATATCGTTGCGTTACATTATCTTACCCAAACCAGACATGATATGCTTACGTTACATTATCTTACCCAAACCAGACATGATATGGTTGTGTTACATTATCTTACCATAACCAGACATGATATGGTTGCTTTACATTATCCTACCCAAACCAGACATGATATGGTTGTTTTACATTATCTTACCCAAACCAGAAATGATATGTTGTGTTACATTATCTTGCCCAAACCTGACATGATATGGTTGTGTTACATTATCTTGCCCAAACCAGACATGATATGGTTGTGTTACATTATCTTACCCAAACCAGACATGATATGGTTGCATTACATTATCTTACCCAAACCAGACATGATACGGTTGTGTTACATTATCTTACCCAAACCAGACATGATATGCTTACACTACATTATCCTACCCAAACCAGACATGATATGGTTGTGTTACATTATCTTTCCCAAACCAGACATGATATGGTTGTGTTACATTATCTTACCCAAACCAGACATGATATGGTTGTGTTACATTATCTTGCCCAAACCAGACATGATATGGTTGTGTTACATTATCTTACCCAAACCAGACATGATATGCTTACGTTACATTATCTTACCCAAACCAGACATGATATCGTTACGTTACATTATCTTACCCAAACCAGACATGATATTCCTGTGTTACATTATCTTACCCAAAACAGACATGATATGGTTGTGTTACATTATCTTACCCAAACCAGACATGATATCGTTACGTTACATTATCTTACCTAAAACAGACATGATATGGTTGTGTTACATTATCTTACCCAAAACAGACATGATATGGTTGTGTTACATTATCTTACCCAAACCAGACATGAAATGGTTGTGTTACATTATCTTACCATTATCTTACCCAAACCAGACATGATATGGTTGTGTTACATTTTCTTACCCAAACCAGACATGATATCGTTGCGTTACATTATCTTACCCAAACCAGACATGATATGCTTACGTTACATTATCTTACCCAAACCAGACATGATATGGTTGTGTTACATTATCTTACCATAACCAGACATGATATGGTTGCTTTACATTATCCTACCCAAACCAGACATGATATGGTTGTTTTACATTATCTTACCCAAACCAGAAATGATATGTTGTGTTACATTATCTTGCCCAAACCTGACATGATATGGTTGTGTTACATTATCTTGCCCAAACCAGACATGATATGGTTGTGTTACATTATCTTACCCAAACCAGACATGATATGGTTGCATTACATTATCTTACCCAAACCAGACATGATACGGTTGTGTTACATTATCTTACCCAAACCAGACATGATATGCTTACACTACATTATCCTACCCAAACCAGACATGATATGGTTGTGTTACATTATCTTTCCCAAACCAGACATGATATGGTTGTGTTACATTATCTTACCCAAACCAGACATGATATGGTTGTGTTACATTATCTTACCCAAACCAGACATGATATGGTTGTTACATTATCTTACCCAAACCAGACATGATATGGTTGTGTTACATTATCTTACCCAAACCAGACATGATATGCTTACGTTACATTATCTTACCCAAACCAGACATGATATCGTTACGTTACATTATCTTACCCAAACCAGACATGATATTGCTGTGTTACATTATCTTACCCAAAACAGACATGATATGGTTGTGTTACATTATCTTACCCAAACCAGACATGATACGGTGTGTTACATTATCTTACCCAAACCAGACATGATATCGTTACGTTACATTATCTTACCTAAAACAGACATGATATGGTTGTGTTACATTATCTTACCCAAAACAGACATGATATGGTTGTGTTACATTATCTTACCCAAACCAGACATGAAATGGTTGTGTTACATTATCTTACCATTATCTTACCCAAACCAGACATGATATGGTTGTGTTACATTTTCTTACCCAAACCAGACATGATATCGTTGCGTTACATTATCTTACCCAAACCAGACATGATATGGTTGTGTTATATTATCTTACCCAGACCAGACATGATATGCTTGCGCTACATTATCTTACCCAAACCAGACATGATATGGTTGCGTTACATTATCTTACCCAAACCAGACATGATTTGCTTACACTACATTATCCTACCCGAACCAGACATGATATGGTTGTGTTACATTATCTTTCCCAAACCAGACATGATATGGTTGTGTTACATTATCTTACCCAAACCAGACATGATATGGTTGTGTTACATTATCTTACCCAAACCAGACATGATATGGTTGTGTTACATTATCTTACCCAAACCAGACATGATATGGTTGTGTTACATTATCTTACCCAAACCAGACATGATATGGTTGTGTTACGTTATCTTACCCAGACCAGACATGATATGCTTGCGCTACATTATCTTACCCAAACCAGACATGATATGGTTGCGTTACATTATCTTACCCAAACCAGACATGATATGCTTACACTACATTATCCTACCCAAACCAGACATGATAAGTTGTGTTACATTATCTTTCCCAAACCAGACATGATATGGTTGTGTTACATTATCTTACCCAAACCAGACATGATATGGTTGTGTTACATTATCTTACCCAAACCAGACATGATATGGTTGTGTTACATTATCTTACCCAAACCAGACATGATATGGTTGTGTTACATTATCTTACCCAAAACAGACATGATATGGTTGTGTTACATTATCTTACTATTATCTTACCCTAACCAGACATGATATGGTTGTGGTACATTATCTTACCCAAACCAGACTTGACTTCCGGCGCCGACAGAGATGGCCGCCTCGCTTCGCGTTCCTAGGAAACTATGCAGTTTTTTGTTTTTTTACGTGTTATTTCTTACATTAGTACCCCAGGTCATCTTAGGTTTCATTACATACAGTCGAGAAGAACTACTGAATATAAGATCAGCATCAACTCACCATCAGTACGACCAAGAATATGTTTTTCGCGACGCGGATCCTGTGTTCTGCCTTACAAACAGGACAAAGGAGTGGATCCTATGCAGCGACCCAAAAAAACGACTCCGAAAGAGAGGGAAACGAGGCGGTCTACTGGTCAGACTCCGGAGACGGGCACAGCGCGCACCACTCCCTAGCATTCTTCTTGCCAATGTCCAGTCTCTTGACAACAAGGTTGATGAAATCCGAGCAAGGGTAGCATTCCAGAGGGACATCAGAGACTGTAACGTTCTTTGCTTCACGGAAACGTGGCTTACTGGAGAGACGCAATCCGAAGCGGTGCAGCCAACAGGTTTCTCCACGCATCGCGCAGACAGGAAAAAACATCTTTCTGGTAAAAAGAGGGGCGGGGGCGTATGCCTTATGACTAACGTGACATGGTGCGATGAAAGAAACATACAGGAACTCAAATCCTTCTGTTCACCTGATTTAGAATTCCTCACAATCAAATGTAGACCGCATTATCTACCAAGAGAATTCTCTTCGATCATAATCACAGCCGTATATATCCCCCCCCCAAGCAGACACATCGATGGCTCTGAACGAACTTTATTTAACTCTCTGCAAACTGGAAACAATTTATCCGGAGGCTGCATTCATTGTAGCTGGGGATTTTAACAAGGCTAATCTGAAAACAAGACTCCCCAAATTTTATCAGCATATCGATTGCGCAACCAGGGGAGGAAAGACCTTGGACCATTGTTACTCTAACTTCCGCGACGCATATAAGGCCCTGCCCCGCCCCCCTTTCGGAAAAGCTGACCACGACTCCATTTTGTTGATCCCTGCCTACAGACAGAAACTAAAACAAGAGGCTCCCACGCTGAGGTCTGTCCAACGCTGGTCCGACCAAGCTGACTCCACACTCCAAGACTGCTTCCATCACGTGGACTGGGAGATGTTTCGTATTGCGTCAGATAACAACATTGACGAATACGCTGATTCGGTGTGCGAGTTCATTAGAACGTGCGTTGAAGATGTCGTTCCCATAGCAACGATTAAAACATTCCCTAACCAGAAACCGTGGATTGATGGCAGCATTCGTGTGAAACTGAAAGCGCGAACCACTGCTTTTAATCAGGGCAAGGTGTCTGGTAACATGACCGAATACAAACAGTGCAGCTATTCCCTCCGCAAGGCTATCAAACAAGCTAAGCGCCAGTACAGAGACAAAGTAGAATCTCAATTCAACGGCTCAGACACAAGAGGCATGTGGCAGGGTCTACAGTCAATCACGGACTACAGGAAGAAACCCAGCCCAGTCACGGACCAGGATGTCTTGCTCCCAGGCAGACTAAATAACTTTTTTGCCCGCTTTGAGGACAATACAGTGCCACTGACACGGCCTGCAACGAAAACATGCGGTCTCTCCTTCACTGCAGCCGAGGTGAGTAAGACATTTAAACGTGTTAACCCTCGCAAGGCTGCAGGCCCAGATGGCATCCCCAGCCGCGCCCTCAGAGCATGCGCAGACCAGCTGGCCGGTGTGTTTACGGACATATTCAATCAATCCCTATACCAGTCTGCTGTTCCCACATGCTTCAAGAGGGCCACCATTGTTCCTGTTCCCAAGAAAGCTAAGGTAACTGAGCTAAATGACTACCGCCCCGTAGCACTCACATCCGTCATCATGAAGTGCTTTGAGAGACTAGTCAAGGACCATATCACCTCCACCCTACCTGACACCCTAGACCCACTCCAATTTGCTTACCGCCCAAATAGGTCCACAGACGATGCAATCTCAACCACACTGCACACTGCCCTAACCCATCTGGACAAGAGGAATACCTATGTGAGAATGCTGTTCATCGACTACAGCTCGGCATTCAACACCATAGTACCCTCCAAGCTCGTCATCAAGCTCGAGACCCTGGGTCTCGACCCCGCCCTGTGCAACTGGGTACTGGACTTCCTGACGGGCCGCCCCCAGGTGGTGAGGGTAGGCAACAACATCTCCTCCCCGCTGATCCTCAACACTGGGGCCCCACAAGGTTGCGTTCTGAGCCCTCTCCTGTACTCCCTGTTCACCCACGACTGCGTGGCCACGCACGCCTCCAACTCAATCATCAAGTTTGCGGACGACACAACAGTGGTAGGCTTGATTACCAACAACGATGAGACGGCCTACAGGGAGGAGGTGAGGGCCCTCGGAGTGTGGTGTCAGGAAAACAACCTCACACTCAACGTCAACAAAACTAAGGAGATGATTGTGGACTTCAGGAAACAGCAGAGGGAACACCCCCCTATCCACATCGATGGAACAGTAGTGGAGAGGGTAGCAAGTTTTAAGTTCCTCGGCATACACATCACAGACAAACTGAATTGGTCCACTCACACAGACAGCATCGTGAAGAAGGCGCAGCAGCGCCTCTTCAACCTCAGGAGGCTGAAGAAATTCGGCTTGTCACCAAAAGCACTCACAAACTTCTACAGATGCACAATCGAGAGCATCCTGGCGGGCTGTATCACCGCCTGGTATGGCAACTGCACCGCCCTCAACCGTAAGGCTCTCCAGAGGGTAGTGAGGTCTGCACAACGCATCACCGGGGGCAAACTACCTGCCCTCCAGGACACCTACACCACCCGATGTCACAGGAAGGCCATAAAGATCATCAAGGACATCAACCACCCGAGCCACTGCCTGTTCACCCCGCTATCATCCAGAAGGCGAGGTCAGTACAGGTGCATCAAAGCTGGGACCGAGAGACTGAAAAACAGCTTCTATCTCAAGGCCATCAGACTGTTAAACAGCCACCACTAACACTGAGTGGCTGCTGCCAACACACTGACACTGACTCAACTCCAGCCACTTTAATAATGGGAATTGATGGGAAATGATGTAAATATATCACTAGCCACTTTAAACAATGCTACCTTATATAAATGTTACTTACCCTACATTATTCATCTCATACGCATACGTATATACTGTACTCTATATCATCGACGGTATCCTTATGTAATACATGTATCACCAGCCACTTTATACTATACTATGCCACTTTGTACTCTATATCATCGACGGTATCCTTATGTAATACATGTATCACTAGCCACTTTATACTATACTATGCCACTTTGTTTACATACTCATCTCATTTGTACATACTGTACCCGATACCATCTACTGTATCTTGCCTATGCTGCTCTGTACCATCACTCATTCATATATCCTTATGTACATATTCTTTATCCCCTTACACTGTGTACAAGACAGTAGTTTGGAATTGTTAGTTAGATTACTTGTTATTACTGCATTGTCGGAACTAGAAGCACAAGCATTTCGCTACACTCGCATTAACATCTGCTAACCATGTGTATGTGACAAATAAAATTTGATTTTGATTTGATTTGATTTGATTTGACATGATATGGTTGTGTTACATTATCTTACCCAAACCAGACATGATATGGTTGTGTTACATTATCTTACCCAAACCAGACATGATATGCTTACGTTACATTATCTTACCCAAACCAGACATGATATCGTTACGTTACATTATCTTACCCAAACCAGACATGATATTGCTGTGTTACATTATCTTACCCAAAACAGACATGATATGGTTGTGTTACATTATCTTACCCAAACCAGACATGATACGGTGTGTTACATTATCTTACCCAAACCAGACATGATATCGTTACGTTACATTATCTTACCTAAAACAGACATGATATGGTTGTGTTACATTATCTTACCCAAAACAGACATGATATGGTTGTGTTACATTATCTTACCCAAACCAGACATGAAATGGTTGTGTTACATTATCTTACCATTATCTTACCCAAACCAGACATGATATGGTTGTGTTACATTTTCTTACCCAAACCAGACATGATATCGTTGCGTTACATTATCTTACCCAAACCAGACATGATATGCTTACGTTACATTATCTTACCCAAACCAGACATGATATGGTTGTGTTACATTATCTTACCATAACCAGACATGATATGGTTGCTTTACATTATCCTACCCAAACCAGACATGATATGGTTGTTTTACATTATCTTACCCAAACCAGAAATGATATGTTGTGTTACATTATCTTGCCCAAACCTGACATGATATGGTTGTGTTACATTATCTTGCCCAAACCAGACATGATATGGTTGTGTTACATTATCTTACCCAAACCAGACATGATATGGTTGCATTACATTATCTTACCCAAACCAGACATGATACGGTTGTGTTACATTATCTTACCCAAACCAGACATGATATGCTTACACTACATTATCCTACCCAAACCAGACATGATATGGTTGTGTTACATTATCTTTCCCAAACCAGACATGATATGGTTGTGTTACATTATCTTACCCAAACCAGACATGATATGGTTGTGTTACATTATCTTACCATTATCTTACCCTAACCAGACATGATATGGTTGTGTTACATTATCTTACCATAACCAGACATGATATGGTTGCTTTACATTATCCTACCAAAACCAGACATGATATGGTTGTTTTACATTATCTTACCCAAACCAGACATGATATGGTTGTGTTACATTATCTTACCCAAAACAGACATGATATGGTTGTGTTACATTATCTTACCCAAACCAGACATGATATGGTTGTGTTACATTATCTTACCCAAACTAGACATGATATGGTTGTGTTACATTATCTTACCCAAACCAGAAATGATATGTTGCGTTACATTATCTTGCCCAAACCAGACATGATATGGTTGTGTTACATTATCTTACCCAAACCAGACATGATATGGTTGTGTTACATTATCTTACCCAAACCAGACATGATATGGTTGTGTTACATTATCTTACCCAAACCAGACATGATATGGTTGTGTTACATTATCTTACCCAAACCAGACATGATATGGTTGTTACATTATCCTACCCAAACCAGACATGCTATGGTTGTTACATTATCTTACCCAAACCAGACATGATATGGTTGTGTTACATTATCTTACCCAAACCAGACATGATATGGTTGTGCTACATTATCTTACCCAAACCAGACATGATATGGTTGTGTTACATTATCTTACCCAAACCAGACATGATATGGTTGTGTTACATTATCTTACCCAAACCAGACATGATATGGTTGTGTTACATTATCTTACCCAAACCAGACATGATATGGTTGTGTTATATTATCTTACCCAGACCAGACATGATATGCTTGCGCTACATTATCTTACCCAAACCAGACATGATATGGTTGCGTTACATTATCTTACCCAAACCAGACATGATATGCTTACACTACATTATCCTACCCGAACCAGACATGATATGGTTGTGTTACATTATCTTTCCCAAACCAGACATGATATGGTTGTGTTACATTATCTTACCCAAACCAGACATGATATGGTTGTGTTACATTATCTTACCCAAACCAGACATGATATGGTTGTGTTACATTATCTTACCCAAACCAGACATGATATGGTTGTGTTACATTATCTTACCCAAACCAGACATGATATGGTTGTGTTACGTTATCTTACCCAGACCAGACATGATATGCTTGCGCTACATTATCTTACCCAAACCAGACATGATATGCTTACACTACATTATCCTACCCAAACCAGACATGATATGGTTGTGTTATATTATCTTACCCAGACCAGACATGATATGCTTGCGCTACATTATCTTACCCAAACCAGACATGATATGGTTGCGTTACATTATCTTACCCAAACCAGACATGATATGCTTACACTACATTATCCTACCCAAACCAGACATGATATGGTTGTGTTACATTATCTTTCCCAAACCAGACATGATATGGTTGTGTTACATTATCTTACCCAAACCAGACATGATATGGTTGTGTTACATTATCTTACCCAAACCAGACATGATATGGTTGTGTTACATTATCTTACCCAAACCAGACATGATATGGTTGTGTTACATTATCTTACCCAAAACAGACATGATATGGTTGTGTTACATTATCTTACTATTATCTTACCCTAACCAGACATGATATGGTTGTGTTACATTATCTTACCCAAACCAGACATGATATGGTTGTGTTACATTATCTTACCCAAACCAGACATGATATGGTTGTGTTACATTATCTTACCCAAACCAGACATGATATGCTTACGTTACATTATCTTACCCAAACCAGACATGATATCGTTACGTTACATTATCTTACCCAAACCAGACATGATATTGCTGTGTTACATTATCTTACCCAAAACAGACATGATATGGTTGTGTTACATTATCTTACCCAAACCAGACATGATACGGTGTGTTACATTATCTTACCCAAACCAGACATGATATCGTTACGTTACATTATCTTACCTAAAACAGACATGATATGGTTGTGTTACATTATCTTACCCAAAACAGGCATGATATGGTTGTGTTACATTATCTTACCCAAACCAGACATGAAATGGTTGTGTTACATTATCTTACCATTATCTTACCCAAACCAGACATGATATGGTTGTGTTACATTTTCTTACCCAAACCAGACATGATATCGTTGCGTTACATTATCTTACCCAAACCAGACATGATATGCTTACGTTACATTATCTTACCCAAACCAGACATGATATGGTTGTGTTACATTATCTTACCATAACCAGACATGATATGGTTGCTTTACATTATCCTACCCAAACCAGACATGATATGGTTGTTTTACATTATCTTACCCAAACCAGAAATGATATGTTGTGTTACATTATCTTGCCCAAACCTGACATGATATGGTTGTGTTACATTATCTTGCCCAAACCAGACATGATATGGTTGTGTTACATTATCTTACCCAAACCAGACATGATATGGTTGCATTACATTATCTTACCCAAACCAGACATGATACGGTTGTGTTACATTATCTTACCCAAACCAGACATGATATGCTTACACTACATTATCCTACCCAAACCAGACATGATATGGTTGTGTTACATTATCTTTCCCAAACCAGACATGATATGGTTGTGTTACATTATCTTACCCAAACCAGACATGATATGGTTGTGTTACATTATCTTGCCCAAACCAGACATGATATGGTTGTGTTACATTATCTTACCCAAACCAGACATGATATGCTTACGTTACATTATCTTACCCAAACCAGACATGATATCGTTACGTTACATTATCTTACCCAAACCAGACATGATATTGCTGTGTTACATTATCTTACCCAAAACAGACATGATATGGTTGTGTTACATTATCTTACCCAAACCAGACATGATATCGTTACGTTACATTATCTTACCTAAAACAGACATGATATGGTTGTGTTACATTATCTTACCCAAAACAGACATGATATGGTTGTGTTACATTATCTTACCCAAACCAGACATGAAATGGTTGTGTTACATTATCTTACCATTATCTTACCCAAACCAGACATGATATGGTTGTGTTACATTTTCTTACCCAAACCAGACATGATATCGTTGCGTTACATTATCTTACCCAAACCAGACATGATATGCTTACGTTACATTATCTTACCCAAACCAGACATGATATGGTTGTGTTACATTATCTTACCATAACCAGACATGATATGGTTGCTTTACATTATCCTACCCAAACCAGACATGATATGGTTGTTTTACATTATCTTACCCAAACCAGAAATGATATGTTGTGTTACATTATCTTGCCCAAACCTGACATGATATGGTTGTGTTACATTATCTTGCCCAAACCAGACATGATATGGTTGTGTTACATTATCTTACCCAAACCAGACATGATATGGTTGCATTACATTATCTTACCCAAACCAGACATGATACGGTTGTGTTACATTATCTTACCCAAACCAGACATGATATGCTTACACTACATTATCCTACCCAAACCAGACATGATATGGTTGTGTTACATTATCTTTCCCAAACCAGACATGATATGGTTGTGTTACATTATCTTACCCAAACCAGACATGATATGGTTGTGTTACATTATCTTACCCAAACCAGACATGATATGGTTGTTACATTATCTTACCCAAACCAGACATGATATGGTTGTTACATTATCTTACCCAAACCAGACATGATATGGTTGTGTTACATTATCTTACCCAACCCAGACATGATATGGTTGTTACATTATCTTACCCAAACCAGACATGATATGGTTGTTACATTATCTTACCCAAAACAGACATGATATGGTTGAGATCAATGCCATCATTGCTACTGTATCTCGTAGTCAATGGTCCTCTACTCCGTGACAGTGGATGACGGCCGACTCATTCTGAGACTGATGTGGATGTGTCCATTCAGCATTACAAGACAGCACTGTCCAGGTTGCCGACCTTAATGTACAGGGACGACAATGTACTGTGAAGACATCGGGTGAATCAGGTAGCTTGTTTTACAGTACCTGTATCGGTTGGTTAAAACGTGTGAAATGGATACATATTAACTGATATTGTATAGCTAATACTTGCCAAAGAGACCGCTACTTTTTCGTAGGTTCCTTGGCTAACAACGTTTGGCTAATTACAGTTGCTGGCTTGGGCTGCTTTTAACCACAATCTAGGATGCTGTAGTTAGATAGACACATATTCAATAGATATTCAACATTATGACTATTCACTGCTTGAAAAGTCTCTACAGGCTACACAATGTATACCTACAGTAGCTGTCAAAGGTTTGGACAAACCTACTCATTCAAGGATTTGTCTTTATTTTTTACTATTTTCTACATTGTAGAATAATAGTGAAGACATCAAAACTATGAAATAACACATATGGAGTCATGTAGTAACCAAAAAAGTGTTCTGCAAAGTAGTCACCCTTTGCCTTGATGACAGCTTTGCACACTCTTGGTATTCTCTCAACCAGCTTCACCTGGAATGCTTTTTCAAAGATGTTGAAGGAGTTCCCACATATGCTGAGCTCTAGTTGGCTGCTTTTTCTAACTCATCCTAAACCATCTCAATTGGGTTGAGGTCGGGTGATTGTGGAGGCCAGGTCATCTGATGCAGCACTCCTTCACTCTCCTTCTTGGTCAAATAGTCCTTACAGCCTGGAGGTGTGTTGGGTCATTGTCCTGGTAGCCATGCTGGTTAAGTGTGCCTTGATTTCTAAATAAATCACTGACAGAGTCACCAGCAAAGCACCATCACACCTCCACCTCCATGCTTCACGGTGGGAACCACACATGCGGAGATCATCCGTTCACCTACTCTGCGTCTCACAAAGACACGTCGTTGGAACCAGAAATCTCACATTTGGATTGATCAGACCAAAGGACAGATTTTCACCCGTCTAATGTTCATTGCAGGTGTTTATTCTTCACGTCTCTTCTTCTTATTGGTGTCCTTTAGTAGTGGGTTTCTCTGCAGTAATTCAACCATGAAGGCCTGATTCACTCAGTCTCCTCTTCTTATTGGTGTCCTTTAGTAGTGGGTTTCTCTGCAGTAATTCAACCATGAAGGCCTGATTCACACAGTCTCCTCTTCTTATTGGTGTCCTTTAGTAGTGGGTTTCTCTGCAGTAATTCAACCATGAAGGCCTGATTCACTCAGTCTCCTCTGAACTGTTGATGTTGAGATGTGTCTGTTATTTGAACTCTGTTAAGCGTTTATTTGGGCTGCAATCTGAGGTCCAGTTAACTTTAATGAACTGATCCTCTGCTGCAGAGGTAACTCTGGGTCTTCCTTTCCTCGTTGCGGTCCTCATGAGAGACAGTTTCGTCACAGCGCTTGATGGTTGTTGCGACTGACCTTCATGTCGTTTCTCTTCGCTCATTTCAAGAGCGTGCAAAGAGTGGCTCTTTTGAAGAATCTAGAATATAAAACATATTTAGATTTGTTTAACACTTTTTTGGTTACCACATGATTCCATGTGTTTTATTTCATAGTTTTGATGTCTTCACTATTATTCTACAATGTAGAAAATAGTAAAAATAAAGAAAAAGCCTTGAATGAGTAGGTCCAAACATTTAATTATTGTACCTTGAAACACACACGCACGCACGCACGCACGCACGCACACACACACACACACACACACACACACACACACACACACACACACACACACACACACACACACACACACACTGAATTTCTGTGTTATTTCAGTGTTTCCACCTTTGTAACACTGACTGACTAAAATAATGAAGAATGCGAAGTCACCGTTATGAACTCAGTGTTGTCGTCATCGTCGTGCTCCCTCACCCTCTCACCTACCTATTTTTTTTATTGTCGCTCATTTGTCTCTTTCAAGTGGTTACTGCTTTGTAAATGTTTGACTCAATGTTAACTTTGACAAATTGAATCATGTGCTTTCAGTAAGTGAAGCCTTTGACATAGAGGCAGTGGTGTTGACTCTACGTATCTCCCTCTATAACCTATTGGTGTTGACTCTACATATCTCCCTCTATAACCTATTGGTGTTGACTCTACATATCTCCCTCTATAACCTATTGGTGTTGACTCTACATATCTCCCTCTATAACCTATTGGTGTTGACTCTACGTATCTCCCTCTATAACCTATTGGTGTCAGAGTGGTGTTGACTCTACGTATCTCCCTCTATAACCTATTGGTGTTGACTCTACGTATCTCCCTCTATAACCTATTGATGTCAGAGTGGTGTTGACTCTACATATCTCACTCTATAAACTATTGATGTCAGAGTGGTGTTGACTCTAAGTATCTCCCTCTATAACCTATTGGTGTTGACTCTACGTATCTCCCTCTATAACCTATTGGTGTTGACTCTACGTATCTCCCTCTATAACCTATTGGTGTTGACTCTACATATCTCCCTCTATAACCTATTGGTGTTGACTCTACATATCTCCCTCTATAACCTATTGGTGTCAGAGTGGTGTTGACTCTACGTATCTCCCTCTATAACCTATTGGTGTTGACTCTACGTATCTCACTCTATAACCTATTGATGTCAGAGTGGTGTTGACTCTACGTATCTCCCTCTATAACCTATTGATGTCAGAGTGGTGTGTATAGGTGGCAGGTAAGTCCCTCTATAACCTATTGATGTCAGAGTGGTGTGTGTAGGTGGCAGGGAAGTCCCTCTATACCCTATTGATGTCAGAGTGGTGATGACTCTACATATCTCCTCTATAACCTATTGATGTCAGAGTGGTGTTGACTCTACGTATCTCCCTCTATAACCTATTGGCGTTGACTCTACGTATCTCCCTCTATAACCTATTGATGTCAGAGTGGTGTTGACTCTACGTATCTCCCTCTATAACCTATTGATGTCAGAGTGGTGTTGACTCTACGTATCTCACTCTATAACCTATTGGTGTTGACTCTACGTATCTCCCTCTATAACCTATTGGTGTTGACTCTACGTATCTCCCTCTATAACCTATTGATGTCAGAGTGGTGTGTGTAGGTGGCAGGGAAGTCCCTCTATACCCTATTGATGTCAGAGTGGTGTTGACTCTTCATATCTCCCTCTATAACCTATTGATGTCAGAGTGGTGTTGACTCTACGTATCTCCCTCTATAACCTATTGGCGTTGACTCTACGTATCTCCCTCTATAACCTATTGATGTCAGAGTGGTGTTGACACTACGTATCTCCCTCTATAACCTATTGATGTCAGAGTGGTGTTGACTCTACGTATCTCACTCTATAACCTATTGGTGTTGACTCTACGTATCTCCCTCTATAACCTATTGGTGTTGACTCTACGTATCTCCCTCTATAACCTATTGATGTCAGAGTGGTGTGTGTAGGTGGCAGGGAAGTCCCTCTATACCCTATTGATGTCAGAGTGGTGTTGACTCTTCATATCTCCCTCTATAACCTATTGATGTCAGAGTGGTGTTGACTCTACGTATCTCCCTCTATAACCTATTGGTGTTGACTCTACGTATCTCCCTCTATAACCTATTGGTGTCAGAGTGGTGTTGACTCTACGTATCTCCCTCTATAACCTATTGGTGTTGACTCTACATATCTCCCTCTATAACCTATTGGTGTTGACTCTACGTATCTCCCTCTATAACCTATTGGTGTCAGAGTGGTGTTGACTCTAAGTATCTCCCTCTATAACCTATTGGTGTTGACTCTACGTATCTCCCTCTATAACCTATTGGTGTTGACTCTACGTATCTCCCTCTATAACCTATTGGTGTTGACTCTACATATCTCCCTCTATAACCTATTGGTGTTGACTCTACATATCTCCCTCTATAACCTATTGGTGTCAGAGTGGTGTTGACTCTACGTATCTCCCTCTATAACCTATTGGTGTTGACTCTACGTATCTCACTCTATAACCTATTGATGTCAGAGTGGTGTTGACTCTACGTATCTCCCTCTATAACCTATTGATGTCAGAGTGGTGTGTATAGGTGGCAGGTAAGTCCCTCTATAACCTATTGATGTCAGAGTGGTGTGTGTAGGTGGCAGGGAAGTCCCTCTATACCCTATTGATGTCAGAGTGGTGATGACTCTACATATCTCCTCTATAACCTATTGATGTCAGAGTGGTGTTGACTCTACGTATCTCCCTCTATAACCTATTGGCGTTGACTCTACGTATCTCCCTCTATAACCTATTGATGTCAGAGTGGTGTTGACTCTACGTATCTCCCTCTATAACCTATTGATGTCAGAGTGGTGTTGACTCTACGTATCTCACTCTATAACCTATTGGTGTTGACTCTACGTATCTCCCTCTATAACCTATTGGTGTTGACTCTACGTATCTCCCTCTATAACCTATTGATGTCAGAGTGGTGTGTGTAGGTGGCAGGGAAGTCGCTCTATACCCTATTGATGTCAGAGTGGTGTTGACTCTTCATATCTCCCTCTATAACCTATTGATGTCAGAGTGGTGTTGACTCTACGTATCTCCCTCTATAACCTATTGGCGTTGACTCTTCATATCTCCCTCTATAACCTATTGATGTCAGAGTGGTGTTGACACTACGTATCTCCCTCTATAACCTATTGATGTCAGAGTGGTGTTGACTCTACGTATCTCCCTCTATAACCTATTGGCGTTGACTCTACGTATCTCCCTCTATAACCTATTGATGTCAGAGTGGTGTTGACTCTACGTATCTCCCTCTATAACCTATTGATGTCAGAGTGGTGTTGACTCTACGTATCTCCCTCTATAACCTATTGATGTCAGAGTGGTGTTGACTCTACGTATCTCACTCTATAACCTATTGGTGTTGACTCTACGTATCTCCCTCTATAACCTATTGGCGTTGACTCTACGTATCTCCCTCTATAACCTATTGATGTCAGAGTGGTGTTGACTCTACGTATCTCCCTCTATAACCTATTGATGTCAGAGTGGTGTTGACTCTACGTATCTCACTCTATAACCTATTGGTGTTGACTCTACGTATCTCCCTCTATAACCTATTGGTGTTGACTCTACGTATCTCCCTCTATAACCTATTGATGTCAGAGTGGTGTGTATAGGTGGCAGGTAAGTCCCTCTATAACCTATTGATGTCAGAGTGGTGTGTATAGGTGGCAGGGAAGTCCCTCCAAAACCTGTTGATGTCAGAGTGGTGTTGACTCTACGTATCTCCCTCTATAACCTGTTGATGTCAGAGTGGTGTTGACTCTACGTATCTCCCTCTATAACCTATTGATGTCAGAGCGGTGTGTATAGGTGGCAGGTAAGTCCCTCTATAACCTATTGATGTCAGAGTGGTGTGTGTAGGTGGCAGGGAAGTCCCTCTATAACCTATTGATGTCAGAGTGGTGTGTATAGGTGGCAGGGAAGTCCCTCTATAACCTATTGATGTCAGAGTGGTGTTGACTCTACGTATCTCACTCTATAACCTATTGATGTCAGAGTGGTGTTGACTACGTATCTCCCTCTATAACCTATTGGTGTCAGAGTGGTGTTGACTCTACATATCTCACTCTATAACCTATTGGTGTTGACTCTACGTATCTCACTCTATAACCTATTGGTGTCGACTCTACGTATCTCCCTCTATAACCTATTGATGTCAGAGTGGTGTTGACTCTACATATCTCACTCTATAAACTATTGATGTCAGAGTGGTGTTGACTCTAAGTATCTCCCTCTATAACCTATTGGTGTTGACTCTACGTATCTCCCTCTATAACCTATTGTTGTCAGAGTGGTGTTGACTCTACGTATCTCCCTCTATAACCTATTGGTGTTGACTCTACGTATCTCCCTCTATAACCTATTGATGTCAGAGTGGTGTTGACTCTACATATCTCACTCTATAAACTATTGATGTCAGAGTGGTGTTGACTGTAAGTATCTCCCTCTATAACCTATTGGTGTTGACTCTACGTATCTCCTTTTATAACCTATTGGTGTTGACTCTACGTATCTCCCTCTATAACCTATTGGTGTTGACTCTACATATCTCCCTCTATAACCTATTGGTGTTGACTCTACATATCTCCCTCTATAACCTATTGGTGTCAGAGTGGTGTTGACTCTACGTATCTCCCTCTATAACCTATTGGTGTTGACTCTACGTATCTCACTCTATAACCTATTGATGTCAGAGTGGTGTTGACTCTACGTATCTCCCTCTATAACCTATTGATGTCAGAGTGGTGTGTGTAGGTGGCAGGGAAGTCCCTCTATACCCTATTGATGTCAGAGTGGTGTTGACTCTACGTATCTCCCTCTATAACCTAATGGCGTTGACTCTACGTATCTCCCTCTATAACCTATTGATGTCAGAGTGGTGTTGACTCTACGTATCTCCCTCTATAACCTATTGGTGTTGACTCTACGTATCTCCCTCTATAACCTATTGATGTCAGAGTGGTGTTGACTCTACGTATCTCCCTCTATAACCTATTGGTGTTGACTCTACGTATCTGCCTCTATAACCTATTGGTGTTGACTCTACGTATCTCCCTCTATAACCTATTGGTGTCAGAGTGGTGTTGACTCTACGTATCTCCCTCTATAACCTATTGGTGTTGACTCTACGTATCTCCCTCTATAACCTATTGGCGTTGACTCTACGTATCTCCCTCTATAACCTATTGATGTCAGAGTGGTGTGGTGCCTTTCTATATATTCACTATTTTTAACCTGGGCCCTGGCCAGCCTGTTCCCTATATATAGTGCACTATTTTTAACCTGGGTCCTGGGCAGCCTGTTCCCTATATATAGTGCACTATTTTTTATCCTGGGCCCTGGGTAGCCTGTTCCCTATATATTGTGCACTATTTTTAACCTGGGCCCTGGGCAGCCTGTTCCCTATATATAGTGCACTATGGACTATGTCTGGAATAGGTGCATTGTGAACCATTTAAATCCGTGGTATGTGAGTCTGTGATGGGCACAAGCCAGATGGGACACGTTAGAGAGGCCTGACAACTATCCTATAGTCGTGGAACCGTCAATTATGGACGATAACCTTGCCGTGAATTAAAACATAAAAAATTGACCTAATAATTACATTACAATTATTGTAATACATTTATTTTAGGGAGTGTTGGGGGGGGGGGGGGGTACATATAGTTTACTCAATAGCAATTTTTCATTTTTAATGTTGGTGGTCATTTTACAAGCAGAACAGCAGAGTCGGAGTTCGAATTCCAGAAGTTCCAAGGTGTCAAAACCATTCGCTTTTTTTGAGCCAAGTGTGTCAACAAAGCTGTGTTATATTCATTAGGTCTGTCCTAGCTGTAATTCATTAGGTATATGTCCTAGCTATAATTCATTACGTATGTGTTCTGGCTATAATTCATTAGGTATGTGTCCTAGCTATAATTCATTACGTATGTGTCCTAGCTATAATTCATTAGGTATGTGTCCTAGCTATAATTCATTAGGTATGTGTCCTAGCTATAAATCATTAGGTATGTGTCCTAGCTATAATTCATTAGGTATGTGTCCTAGCTATAATTCATTAGGTATGTGTCCTAGCTATAATTCATTACGTATGTGTCCTAGCTATAATTCATTAGGTATGTGTCCTAGCTATAATTCATTAGGTATGTGTCCTAGCTATAATTCATTACGTATGTGTCCTAGCTATAATTCATTAGGTATGTGTCCTAGCTATAATTCATTAGGTATGTGTCCTAGCTATAATTCATTAGGTATGTGTCCTAGCTATAATTCATTACGTATGTGTCCTAGCTATAATTCATTAGGTATGTGTCCTAGCTATAATTCATTAGGTATGTGTCCTAGCTATAATTCATTGGGTATGTGTCCTAGCTATAATTCATTAGGTATGTGTCCTAGCTATAATTCATTAGGTATGTGTCCTAGCTATAATTCATTAGGTATGTGTCCTAGCTATAATTCATTAGGTATGTGTCCTAGCTACTATTATTACAATATCAATGTCCATTTTGCATGACAAGGAGTCATCACCCCAAATGTCATAATCGTCACAGCCCTACGACAAAGACCTGTGCACAAGCTAACCTTTGAGTCGCCATCAAGTTCAGTGATAGGCACGGGACTGTCTATCCTAGAGCACAGGAGCCAAGGTTTCCTCATATAGAAGCATTAGGATTTAAGTTTCAGTGGCTACAACTCTACAAACCGCTCTCTCTTTTCCTCTCTCTACAGCCAAGGTATTGTTCTTTTAGTTCTTCTCATGTTCTTCAAAGCTAAGACAATGTTATGAGGAGGTCTCCCTCCCCCTCCTCTGATCAAAGCTAAACCAGGACAGTGTGACACTGACTGATTAATCCTACCAAGCTAAACACAGTCCACGGGTGATGATGTTAGATCTGATTTGTGGTTGTATTTGCTAGTCTGTGACTGGATTCTTCACACACACACACACGGTAATACTATTATATTGTTTATTGTGACTTGGTAACGTTTTTGTTGTTGTTGTTGTTTTAAAATAAGTTGTAAAAGAAAAGCACAGAAGGAAATGACTAGTGGAACATTTTAAACTTTATTTTATTTGTAGCTTGTTTTTAAATGTTATCCATGAAAGGAAGTTAGTTCACTTGTCATGACAGTGTGTGTTTTTGTCACAGTTGAATGGTTTTTAGTTGAAGTGTTTTATGGGAAATCAGGCCGTTGTACATAGATCGATGTCTGTGTAGCACGCTGTTGTCACTCTTATGAACACATCACAGGTTAGATAATGTTTCCACTGTGTCAACATAACTGGACGGACTTTACTGCTTAACGACAGACTGACTTTACTGCTTAACGACAGACTGACTTTACTGCTTAACGACAGACTGACTTTACTGCTTAACGACAGACTGACTTTACTGCTTAACGACAGACTGACTTTACTGCTTAACGACAGACTGACTTTACTGCTTAACGACAGACTGACTTTACTGCTTAACGACAGACTGACTTTACTGCTAACGACAGACTGACTTTACTGCTTAACGACAGACTGACTTTACTGCTAACGACAGACTGACTTTACTGCTAACAACAGACTGACTTTACTGCTAACAACAGACTGACTTTACTGCTAACAACAGACTGACTTTACTGCTAACGACAGACTGACTTTACTGGTAACGACAGACTGACTTTACTGGTAACGACAGACTGACTTTACTGGTAACAACAGACTGACTTTACTGCTAACGACAGACTGACTTTACTGCTAACAACAAACTGACTTTACTGCTAACGACAGACTGACTTTACTGCTAACGACAGACTGACTTTACTGCTAACAACAGACTGACTTTACTGCTAACAGACTGACTTTACTGCTAACGACAGACTGACTTTACTGCTAACGACAGACTGACTTTACTGCTAACGACAGACTGACTTTGCTGCTAACGACAGACTGACTTTGCTGCTAACGACAGACTGACTTTACTGCTAACAACAGACTGACTTTACTGCTAACAACAGACTGACTTTACTGCTAACAACAGACTGACTTTACTGCTAACAACAGACTGACTTTACTGCTAACAACAGACTGACTTTACTGCTAACAACAGACTGACTTTACTGCTAACGAGAGACTGACTTTACTGCTAACGACAGACTGACTTTACTGCAATTGACAGACTGACTTTACTGCTAACGACAGACTGACTTTACTGCTAACGACAGACTGACTTTACTGCAATTGACAGACTGACTTTACTGCTAACAACAGACTGATGTGGTTGGTAGAGATGTTATTTCTGTCTGTATTCTCCATAGCAGGACTCTCCAACCCCTGGTCCTAGAGAGAGATACCCTCGTGTCCAGGAACAGGGTTGGAGAGCCCTGTTCCATACCATGGTCCTAGGGAGAGATACCCTCGTGTCCAGGAACAGGGTTGGAGAGCCCTGTTCCATACCATGGTCCTAGGGAGAGATACCCTCGTGTCCAGGAACAGGGTTGGAGAGCCCTGTTCCATACCATGGTCCTAGGGAGAGATACCCTCGTGTCCAGGAACAGGGTTGGAGAGCCCTGTTCCATACCATGGTCCTAGGGAGAGATACCCTCGTGTCCAGGAACAGGGTTGGAGAGCCCTGCTCCATACCATGGTCCTAGAGAGAGATACCCTCGTGTCCAGGAACAGGGTTGGAGAGCCCTGTTCCATACCATGGTCCTAGGGAGAGATACCCTTGTGTCCAGGAACAGGGTTGGAGAGCCCTGCTCCATACCGTGGTCATTGAAGTAGGAGGAACTGTTTGGTGGTGTTGTTTTTTTTGCAATTTGATGTTTAAAAAAAAGAAGAAGATTTTTGAGGCCATGTTTAACAGTGAGGGCATCAGAGGAGGAGACAGGGAAGTGGGAGAAACATCTGGAAGGGATGACACAGGGATTGAACTCACTGGTGGGGGGTAACACGTAACATGTCATGGGAGTGTTACCTCTGGTGGGGGGTAACATGTCATGGGAGTGTTACCTCTGGTGGGGGGGGGGGGGGTAACATGTCATGGGATTGTTACCTCTGGTGGGGGGTAACATGTCATGGGAGTGTTACCTCTGGTGGGGGGTAACATGTCATGGGAGTGTTACCTCTGGTGAGGGGGTAACATGTCATGGGAGTGTTACCTCTGGTGGGGGGTAACATGTCATGGGAGTGTTACCTCTGGTGGGGGGGTAACATGTCATGGGAGTGTTACCTCTGGTGGGGGGTAACTTGTAACATGTCATGGGAGTGTTACCTCTGGTGGGGGGGTAACATGTCATGGGAGTGTTACCTCTGGTGGGGGGGTAACATGTAACATGTCATGGGAGTGTTACCTCTGGTGGGGGTGTAACATGTCATGGGAGTGTTAACTCTGGTGGGGGGGGGGGGGGGGTAACATGTAACATGTCATGGGAGTGTTACCTCTGGTGGGGGGTAACATGTCATGGGAGTGTTACCTCTGGTGGGGGGGTAACATGTCATGGGAGTGTTACCTCTGGTGGGGGGGTAACATGTAACATGTCATGGGAGTGTTACCTCTGGTGGGGGGTAACTTGTCATGGGAGTGTTACCTCTGGTGGGGGGGTAACATGTCATGGGAGTGTTACCTCTGGTGGGGGGTAACATGTCATGGGAGTGTTACCTCTGGTGGGGGGGTAACATGTCATGGGAGTGTTACCTCTGGTGGGGGGGGGGGGGGGGGGTAATATATAGCATGTCATGGGATTGTCACCTCTGGTGGGGGGGGGGGGTAATATATTACATGTCATGGGAGTGTTACCTCTGGTGGGGGGTTAACATGTCATGGGAGTGTTACCTCTGGTGGAGGGGTAACATGTCATGGGAGTGTTACCTCTGGTGGGGGGGGGGGTAATATATAACATGTCATGGGATTCACCTCTGGTGGGGGGGGTAATATATTACATGTCATGGGAGTGTTACCTCTGGTAGGGGGTAACATGTCATGGGAGTGTTACCTCTGGTGGGGGGGGGGGGGGGGGGGGGGTAACATGTCCTGGGAGTGTCACCTCTGGTGGCTCTGTACAGCCTTTTGATTTCAGGGTTGTTTTCTGTCTATTCTTTTATCCCTCAAACAGAAGACACAATGAATGTTTACCAAACACAAGAGAAGGAGATCATTTCAGGGCTGTCTTACGTAAGTACATTTAATCTCCTTCTCCACCTCCTCTCTCCCTCTCTCTCTTTCTTTCTCTCTCTATCCCCCTCTCTCTCTCTCTCTCTCGCTCTCTCTTTCTTTCTACCTCTCTCTTTTTCTCTCTCCTTTTTCTCTCTCTCTCTCTCTCTCGCTCTCTCTTTCTTTCTACCTCTCTCTCTTGCTCTATTTCTCTCTCTCTCTCTCTCTCTCTCTCTCTCTCTCTCTCCCTCTCTCTCGCTCTCGCTCTCTCTCTCTCTCTCTTTCTCCCCCTCTCTCTTTCTGTCTGTCTGTCTCTCTCTCCCTCTCTCTTTCTCTCTCTCTCTCTCTCTCTCTCTCTCTATCTCTCTTTCAAAGTGCTTTATTGTCATGGGAAACATGTGTTAACATTGCCAAAGCAAGTGAAGTAGATAATAAACAAAAGTGAAATAAACAATAAAAATGAACAGTAAACATTACAGTCACATGTTTCAAAGTAATAGACCCATTTCAATGGTCATATCGTGGTTATGTACAGGGTTATAGTGATGTGCAAATAGTTAAAGTACAAAAGGGAAAAATAAAAATAAATATCCAAATAAATTAGTAAAAATCCAAATAACTTCCCAGATCTTCATTGTAAAGGGATTTAAACACTGTTTTCCACGCTTGTTCAATGAACCATAAACAATGAATGAACATGCAGCTGTGGAACGGTCGTCAAGACACTAACAGCTTACAGACGGTAGGCAATTAAGGTCACACTCGGCTACGCATGCCTCTCCCTAACGTCAATATGCCTTGTCCATTGCTGTTATGGTTAGTAATCATTGCCTTATTTCACTGTAGAGCCTCTTGCTCAATATACCTTAGCTAACCCTTTAGTTCCACCTCCCACACATGCGGTGACATCGCCTGGTTTAAATTATGTTTCTAGAGACAATATCTCTCTCATCATCACTCAATACCTAGGTTTACCTCCACTGTATTCACGTCCTACCATACCTTTGTCTGTACATTATGCCTTGAATCTATTCTATCGCTCCCAGAAACCTGCTTCATTTACTCTCTGTTCCGAACGTACTAGACGACCAGTTCTTTTAGCCTTTAGCCGTACCCTTATCCTACTCCTCCTCTGTTCCTCTGGCGATGTAGAGGTTAATCCAGGTCCTGCAGCCCCTAGCTCCACTCCCATTCCCCAGGTGCTCTCATTTGTTGACTTCTGTAACCGTAAAAGCCTTGGTTTCATGCATGTTAACATTAGAAGCCTACTCCCTAAGTTTGTTTTACTCACTGCTTTAGCACACTCTGCCAACCCGGATGTCTTAGCCGTGTCTGAATCCTGACTTAAGAAATTAACCAAAAACCCTGAAATTTCCATCCCTAACTATAACATTTTCCGACAAGATAGAACTGCCAAAGGGGGTGGAGTTGCAATCTACTGCAGAGATAACAGTTCTGTCATGCTTTCCAGGTCTGTACCCAAACAATTCAAGTTTCTACTTTCAAAAATCCACCTTTCCAGAAACAAGACTCTCACCGTTTCCGCTTGCTATAGACAACTTTCTGCCCCCAGCTGTGCCCTGGACACCATATGTGAATTGATTGCCCAAAATCTATCTTCAATCTCACACAAATTATCAATGAACCTACCAGGTACAACACCAAATCTGTAAACACGGGCACCCTCACATATATCATCCTAACCAATTTGCCATCCAAATACACCTCTGCTGTCTTCAACCAAGATCTCCGTGATCACTGCCTCATTGCCTGCATCCGTAATGGGTCTACGGTCAAATGACCACCCCTCATCACTGTCAAACGCTCCCTAAAATACTTCAGCGAGCAGGCCTTTCTATTCAACCTGGCCCGGGTATCCTGGAAGGATATTGACCTCATTCCATCAGTAGAGGATGCCTGGTTATTCTTTAAAAGTGCTTTCCTCACCATCTTAAACCTCTTACTTCTACCCCCTCCTTTTTCGAAAATTCTGTTAAAAATCGCGCAACTTTTCAGCGTCCTGCTACTCATGCCAGGAAAATAGTATATGCATATGATTAGTATGTGTGGATAGAAAACACTCTGAAGTTCATAAAACTGGTTAAATCACGGCTGTGACTATAACAGATCGTGTGTTTCGTTGAAAAACGCAAGAAAAACTGCTCTCTGAAAGCTAAAAATAATTTCCATAAGTCACTTCCACGAGTTGTTAAAAGAGAACAGAATTTAATATCGACCTGCCTGAAATTCATACAAATTCCACACGATGGCGCCATTGTCCTCATTTTCAATTGAATTAATTGTTGGAAAATCCATCTATCTGACCTCCATTTTCCCAGTCTTCACCCGGATGCAGTTGATGAAGACATTAGAAGCCATTGATTTGCAAGCGAAGACCTATTGAAAATACATCGCCCTGTAATCATTTTGATAGATTATAAACGTTTACTAATACCTAAAGTTGGATTACAAAAGGATTTCGAAGTGTTTTGTGAAAGTTTATCGTCGACTTTTTTAATTAAAAAAAATTACGCAGCGTTTAAAAACGATGTTTTTTTCTGAATGACACAGCTTCCATACAAAGCTATTTTGGGTATATATGGACCGATTTAAATGAAAAAAAGACCCAATAGTGATGTTTATGGGGCATATAGGAGTGCCAAGAAAGAAGCTCGTCAAAGGTAATGAATGTTTTATATTTTATTTCTGCGTTTTGGGTAGCGCCGGCTACCGCAAAATCTGTTGTTTACGTGTCGTGCTGGCATTTTGGGGGGTGCATGCTATCAGATAATAGCTTCTCATGCTTTCGCCGAAAAGCATTTTAAAAATCTGACTTGCTGGCTAGGTTCACAACGAGTGTAGCTTTAATTCAATACCCTGCTTGTGAATTTTGATCAAAGATTGAGTTGTAACGAGTACATTTAGCATTTAGCGTAGCGCATTTGCATTTCCAGGGGCATACTTGAGACGTCTGCGTCTCAAGTATGGTCAAGAAGTTAAATAAGCATGCCCCATTCAAAAAATTTAGAAACAGGAACAGATATAGCCCTTGGGTCTCCCCCAGACCTGACTACACTTAACCAACACAAAAACATCCTGTGTCGTACTGCATTAGTATCGAACAGCCCCCGTGATATGCAACTTTTCAGGGAAGTTAGGAACCAATATACACAGGCAGTTACAAAAGCCTAGGCTAGCTTTTTCAAACAGAAACTTGCATCCTGTAGCACGAACTCAAAAAAGTTCTGGGACACTGAAGTCCATGAATAAGAGCACCTCCTCCCAGCTACCCACTGCTCTGAGGCTAGGAAACACTGTCACCACCAATAAATCTACGATAATTGAGAATTTAAATAAGCATTTCTCTATGGCTGGCCATGCTTTCCACCTGGCTACCCCTACCCCGGTCTACAGCCCTGCACCCCCCACAGCAACTCGCCCAAGCCTCCCCACTTCTCCTTCACCCAAATCCAGATAGCTGATGTTCTGAAAGAGCTGCAAAATCTGGACCCCTACAAATCAGCCGGGCTAGACAATCTGGACCCTCTCTTTCTAAAATGATCTACGGAAATTGTTGCAACCCCTATTACTAGCCTGTTCAACCTCTCTTTCGTATCGTCTGAGATTCCCAAAGATTGGAAAGCTGCTGCAGTCATCCCCCTCTTCAAAGGGGGAGACACTCTAGACCCAAACTGTTATATACCTATATCTATCCTACCCTGCCTTTCTAAGGTCTTTGAAAGCCAAGTTAACAAACAGATTACTGACTATTTCGAATCCCACCGTACCTTCTCCGCTATGCAATCTGGTTTCAGAGCTGGTCATGGGTGCACCTCAGCCACGCTCAAGGTCCTAAACGATATCATAACCGCCATCGATAAGAGACAATACTGTGCAGCCGTATTCATTCTTACTCTGTCAATCACCACATTCTTATCGGCAGACTCAACAACCTTGGTTTCTCAAATGACTGTCTCGCCTGGTTCACCAGCTACTTCTCAGATAGAGTTCAGTGTGTCAAATCATAGGGCCTGTTGTCCAGACCTCTGGCAGTCTCTGTGGAGGTGCCACAGGGTTTAAGCCTCGGGCCGACACTCTTCTCTGTATACATCAATGATGTTGCTCTGGCTGCTGGTGATTCTCTGATCCACCTCTACGCAGACGACACCATTCTGTATACTTCTGGCCCCTCTTTGGACACTGTGTTAACTAACCTCTAGACGAGCTTCAAATCTCCTTCCGTGGCCTTCAACGGCTCTTAAATGCAAGTAAAACTAAAGGCATGCTGTTCAACCGATCGCTGCCTGCACCTGCCCGCCTGTCCAGCATCACTGCTCTGGACGGTTCTGACTTAGAATATGTGTACAACTACAAATACCTAGGAGTCTGGTTAGACTGTAAACTCTCCTTCCAGACTCACATTAAGCATCTCCCAATCCAAAATGAAATCTAGAGTCGGCTTCCTATATCGCAACAAAGCACTCCTATGGACTATTATTACAGAGGACAACAAAGCCGAGCTCTTCCATGGAAGAACTGCCTCCTCATTCTTAGCGCTTGGCTTTTATACAGTGGCTGGTGATGCTGTGGTCTTGGTGTAGGTGTGTGGAGTGGGTTCTCTTGGTGCAGGTCCTTCTGGGGGGGGGGTCTTTGCAGGTCTGGGAGGGTGTCTCGCTGGTCTGGGCCGCACAGTCCAGGGAAATGCTTGCATTCACCCACTGTATGGTAGCAGGGTGGATGTAACCACTGGTGCGTTGGGGGAAAGTAGAAGAAGCTTGTTCAATCAGTCCCTTTCCTGCTGGGCCCTCAGGTCGTTTGTTCCCGTGTGAATTATGGTGTGACTGGGGGACCCTAGTCTGTCCTCTGACAACAGCTCCAGGGCATGTCTAGTGTTTGTCCTCTGACAACAGCTCCAGGGCCTAGTGTTTGTCCTCTGACAACAGCTCCAGGACCTAGTGTTTGTCCTCTGACAACACCTCCAGGACCTAGTGTTTGTCCTCTGACAACAGCTCTAGGGCATGTCTAGTGTTTGTCCTCTGACAACAGCTCCAGGACATGCATAGTGTTTGTCCTCTGACAACAGCTCCAGGACCTAGTGTTTGTCCTCTGACAACAGCTCCAGGACATGTTCAGTGTTTGTCCTCTGACAACAGCTCAAGGACCTAGTGTTTGTCCTCTGACAACAGCTCCAGGACCTAGTGTTTGTCCTCTGACAACAGCTCCAGGGCATGCCTAGTGTTTGTCCTCTGACAACAGCTCCAGGACTTGTGTTTGTCCTCTGACAACAGCTCCAGGGCATGCCTAGTGTTTGTCCTCTGACAACAGCTCCAGGACTTGTGTTTGTCCTCTGACAACAGCTCCAGGGCATGCCTAGTGTCTGTACTCTGACAAGAGCTCCAGGACATGTCTAGTGTTTGTCCTCTGACAACAGCTCAAGGACCTAGTGTTTGTCCTCTGACAACAGCTCCAGGACCTAGTGTTTGTCCTCTGACAACAGCTCCAGGGCATGCCTAGTGTTTGTCCTCTGACAACAGCTCCAGGACTTGTGTTTGTCCTCTGACAACAGCTCCAGGGCATGCCTAGTGTTTGTCCTCTGACAACAGCTCCAGGACTTGTGTTTGTCCTCTGACAACAGCTCCAGGGCATGCCTAGTGTCTGTACTCTGACAACAGCTCCAGGACATGTCTAGTGTTTGTCCTCTGACAACATCTCCAGGACATGTCTAGTGTTTGTCCTCTGACAACAGCTCCAGGGCCTAGTGTTTGTCCTCTAACAACAGCTCCAGGGCATGCCTAGTGTCTGTACTCTGACAACAGCTCCAGGACATGTCTAGTGTTTGTCCTCTGACAACAGCTCCAGGACTTGTGTTTGTCCTCTGACAACAGCTCCAGGGCATGCCTAGTGTCTGTACTCTGACAACAGCTCCAGGACATGTCTAGTGTTTGTCCTCTGACAACATCTCCAGGACATGTCTAGTGTTTGTCCTCTAACAACAGCTCCAGGGCCTAGTGTTTGTCCTCTAACAACAGCTCCAGGGCCTAGTGTTTGTCCTCTGACAACAGCTCCAGGACCTAGTGTTTGTCCTCTGACAACAGCTCCAGGACCTAGTGTGGTCTCTCTCTCTCTCTCTCTATCACTCTCTCTCTCTCTGCCATCTTGTTTCCCTGTGGTCTCTCTCTCTCTCTCTGCCATCTTGTTTCCCTGTGGTCTTTCTCTCTCTCTCTGCCATCTTGTTTCCCTGTGGTCTCTCTCTCTCTCTCTCTCTCTCTGCCATCTTGTTTCCCTGTGGTCTTTCTCTCTCTCTCTCTCTCTCTCTCAATTCAATTCAATTTCAATTCAAGGGCTTTATTGGCATGGGAAACATGTGTTAACATTGCCAAAGCAAGTGAGGTAGACAACATACAAAGTGAATATAGAAAGTGAAAAACAACAAAAATTAACAGTAAACATTACACATACAGAGGTTTCAAAACAGTAAAGACATTACAAATGTCATATTATATATATATATACAGTGTTTTAACAATGTACAAATGGTTAAAGGACACAAGATAAAATAAATAAGCATAAATATGGGTTGTATTTACAATGGTGTTTGTTCTTCACTGGTTGCCCTTTTCTCGTGGCAACAGGTCACAAATCTTGCTGCTGTGATGGCACACTGTGGTATTTCACGCAGTTGATATGGGAGTTTATCAAAATTGGATTTGTTTTCGAATTCTTTGTGGATCTGTGTAATCTGAGGGAAATATGTCTCTCTAATATGGTCATACATTGGGCAGGAGGTTAGGAAGTGCAGCTCAGTTTCCACCTCATTTTGTGGGCAGTGAGCACATAGCCTGTCTTCTCTTGAGAGCCATGTCTGCCTACGGCGGCCTTTCTCAATAGCAAGGCTATGCTCACTGAGTCTGTACATAGTCAAAGCTTTCCTTAATTTTGGGTCAGTCACAGTGGTCAGGTATTCTGCCGCTGTGTACTCTCTGTGAAGGGCCAAATAGCATTCTAGTTTGCTCTGTTTTTTTGTTAATTCTTTCCAATGTGTTAAGTAATTATCTTTTTGTTTTCTCATGATTTGGTTGGGTCTAATTGTGCTGTTGTCCTGGGGCTCTGTGGGGTGTGTTTGTGTTTGTGAACAGAGCCCCAGGACCAGCTTGCTTAGGGGACTCTTCTCCAGGTTCATCTCTCTGTAGGTGATGGCTTTGTTATGGAAGGTTTGGGAATCGCTTCCTTTTAGGTGGTTGTAGAATTTAACGTCTCTTTTCTGGATTTTGATAATTAGTGGGTATCGGCCTAATTCTGCTCTGCATGCATTATTTGGTGTTCTACGTTGTACACGGAGGATATTTTTGCAGAATTCTGCATGCAGAGTCTCAATTTGGTGTTTGTCCCATATTGTAAAGTCTTGGTTGGTGAGCTGGACCCCAGATCTCACAACCATAAAGGGCAATGGGCTCTATGACTGATTCAAGTATTTTTAGCCAAATCCTAATTGGTATGTTGAAATTTATGTTTCTTTTGATGGCATAGAATGCCCTTCTTGCCTTGTCTCTCAGATCGTTCACAGCTTTGTAGAAGTTACCTGTGGCGCTGATGTTTAGGCCAAGGTATGTATAGTTTTTTGTGTGCTCTAGGGCAACGGTGTCTAGATGGAATTTGAATTTGTGGTCCTGGCGACTGGACCTTTTTTGGAACACCA